>NW_015150794.1:601908-605431 GCF_000732505.1 Cyprinodon variegatus
TTTTTGAATGGAAAAAGTGGCTTATTTTGTTGATATAAATGTTTTTATTAAGTTAAAGGAGAGTAACTGGGAACTACTGAGTTACAGACCCCGTAATGAACTCGATTAAGTTTTAAGTGCGTCCTACCACTAGTTTTTAAATCTAGATCCTCATAAATAGTGATAAAAATAAAAAGGGAAAAAGGATTTTAGGGATTATCAAATTATGGCTTACATTTCTACGTCTTTGCAACAAACAAGCTGCAGGTGTTGGCAAAAACACTCAAGCAGCACTTTGTTTTCAAAGACGTGTTATTCTTTATATAATCAGAAACAGAGAAAACAAATCCCTCCAATACGTTTAACCATATAACACGCGACTTGTGATAAGACTTTGAAGTCTTATGTGGTGAAAAAAGGCTTTGAGTAAAGTTGCCTCTGAATGAATGTAAGATGACAGAAGAAAAAAACGTTGCTACATTAAATAGACGTGACATGTCCGAAAAGTCATCAAAAGATGGAAAGCCCCTGGCTTCATTTAAAGGGATGAAGAGAAACTGTTTATATCTGCCATATGACACATTTTTAACAGATGTATGCCAATGGTAGCGATAAAATTAGAAAAAACTGCTCAAACAAACAACGTGTTAAATGGTAAAGTACTGAATTACTTTAAAGTCCTCAACAGCCCTTTTTCTACTTAAATAGGAAAAAGGATCAACAGATAATGTTTCTTTTTTCTCCATTTTTCTGTTTCTCTCTTTATTCTCTCCATCAATCAGTCCCCTGATGTGCCTAATAAAAGCTGCATGACTAAGCAGGGGTGATACTCTCATTCTCTCATTTGGTGATGATTTAATGCAAGCCAACAGGATTTTGGCAAATAAACTCCTAATCTGCCGATGTAATGAGAAATGCAGAACCCTAATTCTGTTTGGGTAAAGAGAGTCTCCTTCCAGGAGGCTTTTTGGTCTTTTTGCCACAGTAAGACGATCCGCTCTGTTTAAATGTATGAAGACTCGGCTGCTAATTGTTACCATGTCCGCACCACAAGCAACAATCGAAGAACACATTCTTCAGTTTAATCTGGCTTTCCTTTCACACTGAGCCCGTTTCCACCAGCAGAATGGAGCTTTTAGAAATCTTCATTAAATAAACCGGAATCAAGTCCTTAAAGTGAATTTACAGGTTCCTAAAAAGTAGGTCCTTCTCTAAATGAAAGCAAAGGGAATGTTTACCTCCGTTTTCCACTGTTTGGTCTTCATTAAGATAAATTTCTTAAGTGTGGCTGTTTCTCAATATGTCTGTGTTCTCATGTGCTTGTGAAACGTCATCAGCCTCAGTCCTAGTACTGTTCCAATTCACAAGAACACAAGACAGAGAACGGACATGGTCCGCGGATGTTGTTCTCGCGCCTCCATTTTTACCAAGTATGCATCGGAGCACAGTTGTCCGTCTTCAAGATTGACAGCTGTCCCAGCATGCACTGCAGCAGCAGGAGCTTCCAGGGGAGCACAAGTCCGTAATTGCATTCGTCCGAATTGAGAAATGGCCTGAGTCTTTCATATTTCTTTCAAAGACTAACTGTTTCTGTATTATTGCCGCCAAGCTATACGGCAATGCAATTTACTTGAAAACTCTTTAGTTATGCAGAGGACTTTGTGTTTTGCACCTCTGATATGGATGTTTATAATCACAGAGAGACTGAATTGGCTGTTGCAGCTTCCTGTCTGTGTCATGTAACCTGATCTGTTTGTTTTGAAGACTTTTTGAGATCCTGACAAAAAAAATTATGACTTGTTCTTTCTCTTCTTTTTGCTAATCAAATTTTATTCCTCCCCCATCCGAAAGCTTTTGTGGCATCAGCTCAATCCACAGCCCAACTCCAAATGAAGCTATTGTGTGCTGATGCTCTTATAGTTTGTACAGGATACAAAATGTAACATTTTGGTTCAAAAAAATAAATCACAGTACTGACTTTGTTTCGATTGTTTAATGTGGATTGTATTCCTCACACTCCCACCATGGACTGCAGGTTCTGTAACAGCTTTTTCAAGCTGCCATAAGACTGTTGAACTGTTTAAAACTCTAATCAAAGTCACAAATGGAGACTCTGCATCACACTGGTAACATTATACGTGGACTATATGGTGAATGTACAAAACAGAACCCAACTCAGTGTTTCTACTGCATATTTGAATTATATCTATTTTTGCACTGCTCTGAACCTTCCACATTCCTTTTATCCCAAGTCTATCCTACATGGTTTATATTTTAATCACTGCTGCACTTTATAAATGCAAATTGGGGGTGTGGGGGCTTAGTAGTTAGGGCATTGCGCTTGGAATCCTGAGGTTGTGAGTTTGAGCCCCACTCCCACAGACTGCCACTCTGGGTTTCTGAGCAAGACCCTTAACACCACACTGCAGCCCGGGCAATGCACAATGGCAGCCCAATGCTCCCCAAGGGCATAGGTTAAATGGAGAGGTAAATTTCACCAATGTGAGATCAATAAAGTAAAAAATAAAATGTTAATTTCACTCCTAAGCTACTGCTCATTCACTGTCAGAAAGATGTATGTATCAAAATGTTGTTTTGTATAAACTCTGTGTATACAAAATTACAATAAAGTTTGTCTAAGTCTATTCCAAACTACAAGTAAAAGGGGGGTAGAGTGCATGGTGCAATGGTAGAGTAAATGATCCTTATATGGTAGCTATTAGTCCTTAACTTAGCCATGCTGGATTTGATTACAGACGTTTACAAGGCAGCATGTTTTCCCTCATCTGCTCCTATCTCTTTACCACTAGCATCAAAAGCATAAAAAAAGTTTCAAAACTTAATAATATTTTTAATAATATTAATATTCGTTTGTAAAAACCAGACTGAATTTTAATGAAATCTACATGAGAAATCAACAAACAAATGTTCTTCTCCCTGCAGATGAACAGCTGCATCTCCAGTCATCAGTAGCCGTGTTTCCATCCAACATTTCTGTTGGATGGAAACTGTAAAAAAATAAAATAAAATCAAAAAGTAAATTTATACTGTTTCCCATTTCATTCAAAGCGAATTATCCAAGCACCACAAAGCGTAATGTCATAGCGTGTCATTGCTGTCATTGCGTCGTCACACATGGCTGTAAAATACAGGAAGTAAAGATGCAATCCAGCCCTGACCACAGATCAGTAATAAAAAAAAGATTTTTGATATTAGGAAAGTTGTTCTTAAATTCCATATATGTTTATATATGTTTTTTGATTACAATGTGCTTAATAGCGCTTAATTCATTACAGACCTTGTAATTAATTTGATTAAAGTTTTTAACCATGTCCCACCACTAGTTTAAAAATATTTATTGTGCCTGTTTGGGTTGAGATGTACTGAAGCCAAGAGCGGTCGTGTCCCTCAGATACTTTTTCACGGTGGTTTTCTCCAGAAAACAAGTTAATTTTCTCATTATCTAAAGATAACAAAAGCCGTTTTCTCATCATAACGAGATGATTGGTGTGTTAAAATCCTTTATTATCACTACTCATGGCAG
>NW_015150794.1:605634-619905 GCF_000732505.1 Cyprinodon variegatus
CCAGATGGATATGCGGAGCAAATCCATCTGGTGGAGTCAGGTTAGAAGGCTCCCACCATGCTTTTCAATTTTTTTTTGACTCAGAAGCCAGCAAGAGCTTCTCGAAAAAAGGTTTTCTTGGTTTATGGAAATTTATAAGTTTTTTCTCTGCCAAGGTAGAAAAAAAGTGAAATTAAATAAAAAAAATAGACTAAGTTTTGCATTTTTTCTCCTGAACACTTTTTATAGAAATCTTCCTGCCGCTCTTTCCACCGTAGCTTCACCCTTCTGCATCACCTCTCCTGAGACCTGCGGGCTGTCAAGATCAAAACCAAAAGGCTGACTCTACACTTAACCACAAGCTACCACACACACACACACACACACGCGCGAGATGCTTGAGGAGGAGGATTTTAGATCAAACTTAAAACCATATGCAGACGAATTTAGAAAAAAAAAAAAAAAACATTTGTTGTGATCCAGAAGGTGAAAGAGAGGACGCAGGCCAGAGAACCAGATCATACTTACCATGCAGAACACAAAGACGCACAAAGGGACGATAAGAGCCACAGGGACAAAAGACTAAAGAAGCTATACTTTCATCCAGCAGAGAGGCAGACAGCAACAAGAAAAGACACATGAAACCAAACACTGAAAGAGCCACGCAGAGAAAAAAGGGCTGTAGGTGAGTGAGGGTTCACTTCCACAAAAACAGACACGCACCTGTTTTACGCTGCGCACACAGAGATGCACCTGGGCGTCCAGTAAACAGAAATATCACACATACCTTTGATGGTACTGACGACCCGCTCCAGGTGTTTGCTGTCGTTGCGGTCTGGTCTACAACTCGGACTGATCTCCAGCGAGTAGTCCGGTCCGTATTCTGTAAAAAACTGTGGACAGGCATGGATTCAAAGCTTTGGTTTGACTTGTTTTTCAACACCATCTGTCCCTTTGTGTTAGCTCAGCTAATCAGCAGCAAAGAACTAAAGCACACATTTCCTTTTCTTTTTTTTCTAAAAACTGAAATGTTCCTGTTTTGTTTTTGTTTTTTTTTTCACAGAAATGTTAAGGTTCTGTTTGAACAGAGTAAGTGAACCTGACTTGCCATCAGTATCTATAGAAATTGGGAGGAAACATGAAAGTACATGAAAATACAAATGTAAAAAAAAAAATAATAATAATTTCAATCAAAGTCAGCAATGTATCATTAATAAAAGCAAGAGGATTGCATCTTTTCTTTAAATTATTCTGTCTGATTCTTAAATATGTCCCTGTTTCTGGGCATATAATACTATAATACTAATAATAGCTGTCAGCAAACCAAATTAAAGCATTACATAATCAAACATAATCAGCACTTTTCCAAATAATAATCTATTTTTTTATAGTTGCATTTAAATGATTAAATATACAAAACAAAAGTTTTGTCATCATTATGCCTTAAAATATTTTTTCAATATTTATGTGGATGTGGTTATTATGTTTACACTGAGCACACTGGGCCTGGTTCTGTCGGAGGTTTCTTCCTGTTAAAAGGGAGTTTTTCCTCTCCACTGTCGCTACAAGCATGCTTAGTGTGAGGGATTACCTTTGAGTCAATGAGTCAACTGGTTTTCCTTAGGTAGAAAACTTTGAATTAATTTGGTTGTATTATCTGGTGAACTGTAAAGTGCCTTGAGATGACGTGTTGTGAATTGGCGCCATATAAATAAACTGAATTGAATGAACTTTTATTGTAAAAGAACAATAAAGAAGATTAGATGTTTTAGAACTTAATGTATGAATGATCACATCCTTCAAAGGCTTTAATTAATGGGAATAATACTGAACAATATAGTTGCTATTTTATAATTCTAAATTACTTCACATTCTCCAATCATTTTACTTTTTACCCTTTTTTTGGGCTAGTGGGGTTACAAAACATAACATTATGGCTCCTAAACAATCCCTGTTTTGATACAAATGTTTTTAATTGGTCTCTCTCATTCATTTTTAAACGTTTATCTATCAAAAGTTAGTTTGAGGAGACCCCAATAATGTAGACAAAAAGACACACAGGATTGATGAGAAGAGCCTTGTGGAACAACTGCTGAAAATCTGGAGCTATGCAAAGTGAAGAACCAGATAAACAGCAAACGTCGCTCAAGTTGACTTAAAATATTTAATTATATATTGTTCGTTACTTGTTTAAAAAATAAATACCATCAAAGTCTTTAAAGGAATAGTACACCCAAAACATGATTAGCCTTCATTTTCTACTCACCCCCATGCTGAACAACACTCTGGAGTACTTTTTTGATATCTCAAATGCATCTGGAGATCTGGGAGGCTTCTTGCTGTCTGCTGACATTCAAATAATGGAGGTCTATGGTGCCCGNAATATACAAAACAAAAGTTTTGTCATCATTATGCCTTAAAATATTTTTTCAATATTTATGTGGATGTGGTTATTATGTTTACACTGAGCACACTGAGCCTGTTTCTGCTGAGCCTTGTGGAACAACTGCTGAAAATCTGGAGCTTAAAGAGCAAAACGGTAAATATGCAAAGTGAAGAACCAAATAAACAGCAAACATCGGTCTAGTTGATTTAAAATATTTAATTATATATTGTTCGTTAGTTGTTTAAAAAATAAAAAATATCAAAAAGTCTTTAATTTCACAGTTTTCACTTTATTTTAAAATCTTTAACAGCTATTCCTTATGGGGGAATCTTCAAACAAAGCTTAAGGCTGTGCAGCTTTTTCTTTTTAGAAACAAATTGGCAGGAATTTGGTGATACGATATATACATCTGTTATGTTATCACTTATGTGGATATGTCATGATACTTAAACAAAGACTACATATTGCAATTTTTATGATAATATAGCTCTGGAAAACCTCACGAGAGCTCGTTGTTGCTCTGCTGCCGCTGAATAACTGGCTCTTAGGCGCTGCGCTGCCACCTAGCGGCTGGAGGTTTAAGAGTTACAAAAAAGTTAGACAAAAAAATTGCTGTTCTTTTCTATACGTATATTATACATCTAAGATGCATTTGGATGTATTTCAATCCATACCAGTACCATCTTATCATGATATCATAGATATCATGATATTGGTATTTTGAATATATAAAAATATTGCCCAATAAAATATTGTTGTATTTGACAGGATCAATTCTTTCTTACAGCCCTATTACCAAAGCTATTTTTTGCTGGAAATATTCTCCCAGGTCCCACTCACTCTTGGGCCGCTCCACGGATCGGTCCGGGAAGCAGTTAAAGCTTTCACACAGGTATTTCTTTAGTCCAAATCAAAAAACATTATGCATTTTAGACTGATTGTTAGAAGGGCAGTACTGCTCCAGTATAGCACTGATCAAGAAATCATAAGCACGGAGAAAAAAAAAAAAAACATCCAATGGGTTTTCTGCTGCTACTTTGGTGCAGCTCTTCACTCCTCCCACACCACATTTTCAAAATATTCAATCTTTAGAATAAAGCCTTAAATGTTTTTTTATCTTACATCATTTCCTCTCATTCTGCGCTGGGTACAATGACAGTCATTCACACTACAAGCCAATAGGGTCCAAGTCAGACAGTTGTAACAATGCAAGGGTACTGTTCTATTGGGCTACTAGGGCTCACACTGCAGTGATCCGTTCCAGAAACCGATGGCTGAAAAATACCCAACATAAGTCTCTCATATTGGTTGATAACTGATAATTAATTAGTGTTTATCTATTTAAAATAAGGACCCGGGGGAAAAAAAGCTCTGAATTTAAACTGTAACACTGATTCTATTTAAACCTGACCTTTAACCTTTACAAATGTGTCAGCCCTTCTACCAACCGTTCTTAGTTTGGACGTCAGAGTTTGAGAGACTAAATCCATTTCTCTGTCTCTATCCCGCAGTATACTGTGTGGTGGAAATAATTCAAAAAATCTGACTTTCTATTCTTATTGATTACTCTATCATGGTCGTTGCTAGTAGGGCTGCAACTAATGATTATTTTGCAAAGCGATTAATCTTTCCATCATTTTTTTTTATATATCGATTAATAATCGGATAGCAAAGGGTTCCTTAAAGAAGATTTTTTACAAAATAAAACCAGGTGGAACTAAAACTTTTCCCCTGGAGGAGTTCTGGATAGAGCATTTTGACAGACAAAAACGTTCCATTTATCTTAATTGCAAAATGTTTTTATATTTTTTTTTTTTTACAATTTTGGTATAATTACTGCTTTAGGAGGATCACTCTGTCAGCTAATGGCCTACTTTAGAGTCTCTAGACTGTTAACGATTAATCAATTACTAAATTAGTTGATGATTATTTCAATAATCGACTAATCACGATTAATCCGATTGGTTTTTATCAGCCATGATTGTTTTTTGTCAATTTTTGCATGACAGGATAGCTAAACAATAACGGTAAAAACTTCTATTGGACTTCTTGTTTAAGTAGAGAAAAGTTGCTTTGATTGCATGAGATAAAGGGAAAATGTTTTTTTCATATGATCCAAATGTAGGTAACAAGTTTAGCCATCAAAAAATAAAATAAAATAAAATAACATGTTGTGACCTCAATATTAAAGGTAATGGATGTTTGGAGAAAGGTTTGGGGAGAACCTGACAATTAATTTGGGGGACTCTGACTCCTAAGACTGTTACTTACATTTCAGAACTCATTGGCTTGACAGGGAATTTCACTTGCACGGGCAAACATTTAAAACAGTCTTGTCTGCAATGCAATGTGTGCAGAAAGAAAATACAACCCAGAACAACAACGTAGGAACCACAAGTCAATCAAACTTCTACTATGACAGTCAGAGCTTTGCAACTAAAAAACAAAAAAATGCCAAAGTCTACTGGCATTTCATGTAGAGCTAAACCGCAGCCAAGAGAAAAAACTGAAACAGGTGGAAATCTAGAGACTTTGTTTAATCATAAGGTGACCCGAGCCCCCTCAGACGAGAGGAGAAAAAAAAGCAGCAAAGAAGGTATTTTCAGTGATTCGCTGGGCCATGAGTCAGTGGCGTGAGAGCAAAGCAAACCGTGAGGCCATGATTGACCACAAGTGCGTCAATCTGTGTGCAGAGTCTGTTGTGAAAGCCTTGAACTAAAAAAACTCACCCGAACCCACCGAAAGAGCCAAGATGAGAGAAATCTAACAAGGGCAGAGCTGGACTCAACCCTACTCAATAGTACCAGAGAGAAGAAAAAGGTGAAAAATAATCAGTTCCTTAATAGAACATATCCAAACAAAAGACGACCACCCTGAAAAGTGAAGCAAAAAACGGCCAACTCTGGGCATATGGAACTGTTTTTTCTAGGTAATGCTTCATTTTTAGTGCATTCAAAAGATCTCATTAGAAAATAGCCTTGAATGTTTGTTGGCAACAAACATTGATTTACACAAATGAAGTCAGCCAACATGCAGCACGAGGAAATTTCTGCTTATTTGGACACACAGATCACACTGTCTTTGTTTAAAAGAAGGTCGGAGAGAATGCCAGCTGGTAAGTGTTTAACTGTATGAGAAATAACTGATTTCAAGGCATCATCTTGTGATGTTAATTGTGATTCCTCTAGAAAAAAACATCAACTGTGCTAGTTTCCATTTAACTCCCATCCTCATATATACTGTATATGAACATCATTCAAACTTTGGTTCGTTAAGGATGCATATCGGGGTAAAGAGTATCATACCATATACTCATTAAAATCCAGAAACCAGACATGTTATAGGTGGACCCCATCCCAGTCGTGGATGAGTGTTTAGACACTTTTATGTTCAGAATTGTAAATAGTTGTTCTTCTAAGAATCACTCGGATTCAGGGAGCAATTTATTCAACAAATATCCGTTTGTGCACTAAAGATCGCCGAATCGACGACGCGGACAAAATGTTTCTGGAATGTTGAGTCTACTAAAGCAAGAATAAATCACGTCCTCATTCATAAAGTAGACGAGTAAAATACCCAGCGACACTTCTTGCTCATTGCCGTTTAGAGAATCCCTGCTCGTAGGCACCCATCTCTGACTCAAGCTACACAAACTTAATGCAAAGCAGCTTCAGAAATGTTACCTAAAATTTAACTTGTTATCATTGGTTTATTCCTCCAAAAAATAAGCTGAGTTAGTAACTCAGTTACTGCACAATTAAAGTTAGTAGTTACCAGGCGAAGAAACAATGTAAGTTATTTTTATTACCTAAAATGTTGATGGTTTCGCTGTTATTTAAACTCAAGAGTGCAGGTTCAGCTATGAAAAGATGTTTAATATTAACCAATGAATATAGAATTTAAAAAATTAAAATAATTATAATTTGTACATTAATCTGCACTGTTGTTTGTGCGATTAGACAGGTTGGTCAAGAAACTTACTTGTATTTAAGTATTTTAGGCACTTTTACCACCACCTTAAGGACTGGAGTGAGAAAGTCCGCGGCTATGTCCGAACGTCCGCTCTAACACCTAAATCCCTCAAACGATATATATAGAGCAGGGACTATACAGTGGACTATATATTGAACTCAGTTAACTGACCGTTTGGACAGACGATCACTACTTTTCACTCCCCATCGGTCACGTAACTCCGCCTCCCTACACTGTTATTTGTTAAGGTTATTTGTTAAGGTTATTTAGTTTCTAAACTATTTGTGCATTGTAAGTGTTAATTTGAAGTTATAGAGCAAGTTAAATTGTAAATTTTGTGTTTGTAGAATAAAAAAAAGAAAAAAACAAGTAGAATTTTTTTTTACACCTGTCTAAATTCAAAGTACAAGTACAAAAATTCTGTTCAACAAGTTGCACATCAAAAACCTCTTGCATTAAAAGTTTTGCTCCAAATGGTCCAGAACTATTGATGCAAAACCATTTGAGCATTGCAACTTTTGTGTTTTCTAATTGTAGTTTTTTTTTATCTGTCACAATTCCAAAAAAGTTACAACTGTTCAAATTCTTGAGTACAAGTACACAAATTATGTTCTGTGAGTTGCACACTTCAAAAATGTCTTCCATTCAGTTTTGCTACAGTGGTTCTAAAACAAATGGTACAAAACAAATTTAAACACGTGTATTGAAATCTTCAAAAAATATACATATATATATGTTTTATATATAAAACATATATATATTTTGTTTCCTTAACACAAATACAAACCAATAAATACAACTGCACAGATCTGCTGCTGGGTTAGCCTGCTCGATCACTCTGTACCAACCGGAAATACATATATGGCCTATTACCACCACTTTTCAAGGTGCATTGTGGGAAATTCTGAGTCCACCATTTTTATAAAATGGCTTAACAACGTATACAGTGCCCTGTGTCTGAATGTCCCCTCAAACCCCTAAATCCCTCAATCAATATAGAGAGCGGGGACTATATAGTGGACTTTATAGTGAACTCAGTTAACTGACCGTTCGGACAACTGATCGCTAATTTTCGCTCCCCGTTGGTCACGTAACCCCACCTCCCCCGCATGTTGATTGTGCCATCTTTGTTATTTGTCGCCGCTGTTGGGTAGCGACACTGTAAAAACAAATCCCGTGATGCTTTGAGAGAAGAGATCTCCTCGAAAAGCATTCCGCGATATATCTGTTCGTCTAGTGACCATGGATGATCACTACTTTTCAAGGTGCATTGTGGGAAATTTTGGGTCCATCACTTTTTCATTCACTAGAAATTTGGTCACTTATCTAAAATGCTATAACCATGTATAAAGGGGCCTATATAGTGGTTAGGGTGGATGATTGGACACAGCCAATGTCTTTCCTGTAATAATGTATTGTTATAAACATTGAAAATACAATTAATTGTCTAGCCCTTGTCACGACCATGTAAAATGTGTTAAACTATGAAAAAAATCAATGTCGGTATCAGGTGGTTGAAAGTGGGCTTTCCAAATGGATATTGATACCAAACGAACATCCAAGCTTGTTTTGGTTTAAATGGAGCTTCAGGAATTACCCTGTCCTCAACTCTAATAATTTATTAACTCTGCCACACCAGCCCCTAAAAAATCTGCAAAGATTTCGCCCAGATGAAATGTCCTAGATGAAAGGAATAGAAAACGGATGTGGTCAATGAGCAACTACCTAATGAGGTTTGTATTTGACTTTGACTGTGTTTGGAATAAAGATGATATTTGTATCATTCCGACCAACAAAACCTGGCACCATGTCCAATGTGAGGGGATGGTATTGTTTATAGGCCCCATGTATTTCCAAAGATAAAGCCCTGTTTCCAAGTTCATTAGTCTGTTGCCAGCTGTTCTTCCGAAAACTCGTGTCTCACCACCAGATTTCAATGTGAGTTTAGTTACTTAACACACACAAAGATCCAACCAAATTATTCCCATGAACTCAGTGCTCTATCTCTTGCTGTCCAGCTACACAAAAACACACACAGCCTCCTGCTGGCAGCCTGTTTGCCTTGGATGACCAGGGAAGAGACAGAAAGAAGGCAAAGGAGTGCCAAGCCAACACCCCCTGAATATATGGCTAGATTATACTGAACAGCATAGAAGTGGAAATGTGAGTAAACATGTGATACTTCAAAAAACAACACCAAAAAACGATATAAGAGACAGATAAACTCCACTGGTTGTTCCAGTGACGCAGCACATCTACGTAACTGGACAAGGTCAGGAGACAGAAAGTACCCAGTGACTGGCTCCTGTGTGCTGAGCAGAGACACTCTGGAAGATAAATAGGGAGAGGCTGCTGTTTTTTTTGTTCCCAAACATAGACCTTCTTCATTACTCATTTCTTGCACAAAATAGTTGGGAGAAACATTAAGCATAGAAAAGAAAACACAACATGTCCTTTTGATATACTGTTAGTCTAGCGTTCCTCATTTGCAGCTCTAGTGTGTTTCGTTTGTAGGGTAAAATTATACAGCAGCAAGTATGAATGTCCAGATTCGATTCTGATATCAGAAATTCGATGTCAGGCCAAAAGCCAAAGAGGATTACATCGACCCTGCATCTCAAAACTCTGATAGAATCATCCTGCTTCATCATTTAGTCTGCTCCAGGATTTCCTTCCAGCACAGTCGTGTATGTTGTCTCTAAGTAATAATAAATGGGCCAGTTGTCAGTTTTCTTTCAAAGATGAAGGAATATTGAAATTGCAATTTTGTTTATTTCCTTTTTAAACAAAGATTTCAATGTACACAGCTGAAGCAGCAGGTAAATTCTGACCGAACAAAAATTCAATGTGTAAAAAATATAAATTCAGTATAATAAAATTATTTTTAAAACTATTTTTCTTCCATACATATCTAAATACAGATGATTTAGAAAATGTCGAGTAGTGAAAAGATGCAGACAACTACAAATTGGTAAGAGAAATCCAAAGAGGCAGATTTTCTTTTTCTTTGCTTAATATTGTCCCCTGAGAAAATCCATTACAGCTGCATGATGTTGTTTAGCTTTGCTTTGTGTGAAATCCAACAGTGCCAATTAAAGGTGTGAATGTTCTCACTTTAATCGTTCCTTTAATTGAAACTTGGGAACTAAGAATTCGACTCTCTTTATAAAAAAAAAAAAAAAAAAAAAAAAAAAAACAGAACAAAACTTTATATTAAACCACTTTGCCTTGGATAAAGCATCAATTTTAATAAAAACTTGTAATAAAATGTACAGAATGTGCATTAACATTACTCTCAACTATACAAGTAATGTACTAAAATTTAATCATTCAAAGCTGTTTATCCTTTTATGTGATAATATATTGTGTTTTAATACAATGACGTGTTTTTGTTCTCATATCTCTTATATAACTCATAACTTGTGATCCTCTGTTTAATAGAGGTTTAAGAATAAACTTGCTTTTCCTTAAAGAGGCAGGTCAGTGCCTGGAAATTAGCTAATGAATACATGTCAAATATCCCACCATAATTATGCAAGGAAAATATTGAATGGTTGCAAAAAGCTATTTGTTGCAGTACTGTAAAAATGTAATTAGAACTGAAACAATTAATCGGATTAATCGATTTTTGAAAAAATCGCCAAGAGCAGTAACTATATCACAACTATGAAAAAAATATATATAAGCATTTTACTTTTAGGATTAAAAAAAATGTTTTCGTCTGTCAGTCTGCTCTATCCAGGAGTCCTAAAATGGAAAAGTTTTCATTTCACCTGGTTTAATTTCGTAAAAAGTCTCCTTTAAGGAACTTTTGGCTATCCGATTATTAATCGATTCACCGAGAAAATAATCAAGAGATTATTGATTGGTAAAATAATCGTTAGTTGCAGCCCTACAGCCTTGCAGCTTCCTATGGTGCGAAGACCATCTGGAAACTGGCTAAACCATTTTACAAATATATTTAAAGTGAGGAGCAGATGTGGTGCTGAAAACAGAGAGCATGATGAGGAAAAAACAATATATTTCAAAAGGGGCAGTGAGATCCCAGTTTGGACATAAGAGTCTCCTGGAGGTCATAACTCCAACCATCCAGGACTCTGTCCTTACTCCTTTTCATCGTAGGGTCTCTCTGGGCTTGCCACAGTTTGGAAAGGAACAAATCTGGAGATGTAGTGGGCTCCACTGCCAATGGAGCCAAATATTAACATGATCACCAAAAACTGTTTCTTTGTGTGTCCATCAACAGTTAAATACAGATCTGCTTTCATAGCATAACACTCAAGTGCCCTTCACACAATGTCCCATGGACTGTTACAGAGTGAAGATTAGGGAAAGTCCATAAACACTGTACGATTTTTTGCCCTTTTCAGGCCGACTTTCCAGTTGTGAGAGACTTTTTTTGATCGGGCCGACTTTCGGTCTGATCGTGCATTGTGCGATCAGGGGGTAACGAGGGGCGATGAGTCTCTCATGACCACCTCCCGATCAGGAATCGTAAGGTCAGGGGGACAATTAAACTTGTTTGAAATTCAGTCGGCAGTCGTAAGGTGGTTTGGGCAAATCGCTAAGAGCGCATCTGCAAACAAGGATTCATCTTCTTCCTCTCAGATGAAAACAGAAGCATGGCGGGGGTGCGAGTTAAAATTGAGTTCTTTCTATAGAATTGACAGACGGTAGTAGCCACGTTTGCTCAGCCACGTCTTTGTCCAAATACGACGTCGCCTTTTCTTTTTACGGCTTTCAGCACACAAAATTGCACAACTTGCTAACGCAGCGCGTTTCCCTCTAGTGTGCTTTATATTTCTCTTCTACTCGTTTGCCTTCCAAATAGACGAGTCCGATGTGGTTTTAAGACTGGCCAGCATTAGAGACTCGTAGACTCACTCACTGGTATATGATCATTTATAAGGGTATTCTGCGTCTGCTCCCCTCATACCTCTGTGAGTACATTCAACCAAGAGCGGTTGGACTGTATTCTCTGCGTTCTCAAGAGTCCTTGCTTCTCTCTGTACCTACTGTCCGCACTGAAGCTGGAAAGACAGCTTTTCAGCTTTTTACAGCATAGAACAATCTTCAGAAAAACTGGAAGTTGAAGGATTTGATTCCAATCGGACATTTTAAACGATTGCTCAAAGGTTTGGAAATGAGATCTATGGTTTGTAACTGTTTTATGAATTTCTAATTATAGATAGATGTAATTGTAAACTGTAATGTAATTTGTAATGTAATCTTTTGCCGTTGTCTTGGCCAGGACTCCCTTGAAAAATAGATTGCTAATTTCAATGAGACTTTTCCTGGTTAAATAAAGGAATAAATAAAAAAAGACATACAGTGTGAGCAGATAAATCACATCAGAGTGTTGGGTTGCACAGTAGAATGTACGACGAAACCCTGCGGTTTCATCGTACAGTGTGAGCTGTAGCTGCGCACTACGATTGAAAAAAAATGGCCGGCTAAGGCAGATGTGCTGATATCCAGTCCTCTCAGAGGCAGCTTTAAGTTTTGCATAAGGAGAGTGTTTAGCTTTTTATCATAACTGGTTTTAAAGCCTTCGAAGAAATACATTTTTTCCCCCCTTCTACTGTATTTCTAAAAGGATAAAAAATGAAAAATAATTAAACTTTTAAATAGTGTAAGACATAATGTACATAAAATGGGGGATGTAAAATCTCTGAGACGGTGTTGAGAACCTACAGACTATCAACACTCTGCTTTATTTAGGATTGTTTTTTTTGTGTTCAGCACAGGAAATAACACACCATACGACTGCATACATATGTTGCTTTCCGACAATAATAAAATGAAGGTAACTTTTTTTCAATTTGATGCAAGCTTGGATGATAGAGGAAAAAAAACACTATTAAAACGTCAAATTGATGAGGCGTAAAAAAGGACAATTTGAAAGAGTCTCTCTGCTTTCTTTGGTCTACTCAGCTTTGAAGGACGCTTTCATCCATCTTTATTTACTTCCTAAAAACATCCAACACTTGAAAAGTGCAAGCCATAAAACCCCCCCGACAAAAATCGATCACCCGTGTCCATTCTTGTCAGGTACAGGCACATTGATTCAAGCGTGAGAGGAGTGTGTGTTTTTTGGAGCACTAAGCCCATCTGTGGACAGCAGTGCTGCGTCTGCGGCTGTTTGTTTTTACAGCGATCAGCAGGATCCCCTGCTATGAAGGATGCCGAGCCGCGCAGCAGAGAGGAAAAATGTCTCGGAAAACAAATGGCCCGCATCTGCTATCGGGCTTCTATCTAATAAATGTTGTTTCGAGGAGGGGGAAAACAGTGCGATGCCTAAAACCTGGTCACAAAACGCACGTACACTTCACTGCCTCCCACATCTGGACTCACCCTCCCTGCCTTTTCATCGCTCCATCCTCTTTACCCTCATCTGACAGTTCTCCTTTAAAGGAGATGTTTTCAAAGTATTACAGGTTTTTTTGTGCTTGTGGAAAACAGAACAGTGAACGCATTCTTGTTCTACAAAACTATCCTATACATTTTTCAGATGTACTTTAAGTTAAAAGTGAATTACGTTTTTCTCAGTACTGTTAGCAAGATGAGGGAAATGCAACGACAGGCCTATGGTAAGCTTTGGTCAGAACTAACTGGATTTTTATGAACTAAAAGAAAACTCCCACTTTTTAAGTATTTTCATTATAAAGCCAGGAGGTTTAGAAAAGCATCTCGTCTGACAGGAAAATAAAATGTCCTCTCGTCTTTTTGGAGCGAGCCCGACCTTGAACTCGAAAAACAAACACACAGAGAAAAACAACAATAATAAAGCTCTCGCAACCCTGAAGCTTATTTTCAAATGATTTCTGATACAGCCTCAGTTTTACTTGGCGTTCTCTAGACGGATCGCCCTCGGGTTTCTCTTGCACGCACGCGCGCACACTAACGCCTGCTGATGTTTCCTGTGATTGAGTCCGTGACTCCCGGAGCCCGCGTGTCCCTGACGACAGCAAGAGGCGGGGCAGGAAGTGGTCGCAGACAGGAAAAGAGGAAGTAGGAAGTGAAGAGTCGCAACGCCTCCCTGCTGCCAGTCTGGAACCAGAGACGTCCTCCCTTCCTGTGTTGCTCGGGATGGACACGCATTCGTATTTACTTCTGCCGCCCTCGCCAGAAGCAAGGGGAATTTCAGGCAAGCTGCAGGGCAAGTCCAGATAATGCTGGACGTGTTTTGGTTGTCCAGACAGAGTGACAGGGTAGCTCAGAGCCAGAGGAATGCCTTTACCTCTGCAAATATTTTCCAAGGAGAAAAAAAAAATGAAACGTTCTTATTAGAAGGGTTGTTTGCTTCCCTCTGGTTGGAAAACCAACAGTAACAAACTGAAAAATATAGAAAACTTTAAAAAGTGACTGCATTTTAAGCATTATAGTCAGGGAAAAAACTTAAATTGAATGAAGATTAAACATTTTTCTTTTAAAAGGTGATTGATCCTTCTTAATTCAAAACAGCTATAATGAACCTCGGATTCAGTTTTGAAAACAGTATTAGATTTGATTGGTAATTCACAATGTGCTCAGAGCTAGCTTTTATTAAAAGTAAAAGTTTCCCTTTTTTTGGCACCCTTGCTGTCATTATGCACATCCTCCTTAGGCTCAACTGTCTCAACATTATAACAGTAGTGAACAGATGCTGAAAAGTGTAGATTCATTGGATCAACAGGCAGGGTTTGGGAATGGCTTTGCCTCAGGGTTCCTACAGCGAAAGGCAAGTTAAATTCAAGACTTTTTAAGACTTTTTAATGCCACTTGAAATTAAAATTTAAGACCAAATTCACAAGAAACACAAGAAAAACCTGCTTGCGACAACTTAACCCAAAGGTTTATTTTAACATAAACCGCTGCACTAATGTTTCATATTTTGAAAAGCTTCTCATACAGGAAGAAAGCTAAAAACAAACAAATGACATTTGAACAATTAT
>NW_015150794.1:619915-629766 GCF_000732505.1 Cyprinodon variegatus
AATTTTGGTTACATTTAGACTTGCTCATATTTTCCAGACAAAAAGTAAATGGCGCATCTCCCAAATGTCCCGGCAGCAACAACGCTTTTATTGGTTCCGCTATCGGGACGGAACCAATAATGGCGAGCCATAATTTTTTTTTAATAAAAAAATTTTTTTTAATGTTTTATTTAGATTACACAAATAAATCGTAATAAAAATAATCCTATTTGTGATGTTTTAAAAATTAAGACCTACAAAAGACTGATTTAAGACATTTCAATACCAATTAAGGCCTCAGTTTTATTTTGAAGAATTCAATGCCTTTTAAGACTTTTTAAGGACCCGCGGGAACCCTGTTGCCTTGTCCTGCAAAGAAGAAGAAATATATATATATATATATATATATATATATATATATATTTAACATAACATCAGCTACAAGATAGAGAGTTTGTGCATATAAAAGATGCAATATTAGATCTGAAGACTAATTTCATTCAGATTTTACTAGTTTATTTAAATCCAATTCAAACATATTTTGTAATGAGCCCAGGCAGGACTGGAGAAACCTGACTTAAGACATTGTCCAAGAGTCTGATGAATCGGATGCTCCGGGTTTACTATAGCTTATAAATTCACCTTCTGAGATCTGCTATTTCCACTTTGACCACTAATTGTTTATGAAACTTTAATTTCATCATACAATTGATGGCAGAGTCCATTTGGTTTTATAACTTTAGTATCCAGCACTATGTATAATATATATTTTTTCCTTTGAACTCTCAAAAAAAGATTTCCAGAAAAACATAACCACTGTTACAATAACGACACCAAGTAAAACAACTCTGAAAAATTAAAGTATTGACATAAACATAGAAACATTGACATTCTACACTGACTAACTGTCATCTGCGGGATTTTTTTTTTACAAACATTAGGCCCGATGACAAGACAGTGGAGCAGCTGAGGTTTTAGCACTCTTTGCAGGTCCGCTGTACTATCACTGGAACACTCGCCGACCCTTGTCCTCATGTCCAAGTCCAAACCTGTCGCTTGGTTTTCAATTCAAATTTACAAAGAGCAGCAAATCAATGGAGGCGGAAATTGGATTGACCAATTGTTCATTGTGACCAAAACCTCACGCCACAAGAACAGTTTCTTCTCATCCGCTACCAGCCTTAATAAGGCCCAGAGACCCCCATGACACTTAACACTGCCTCTCTCCCTCCCCCGTCCTACAAGCTACACCAACATAGCATCTCCACACCTCCTGCGTTACATTAACGCACAGTTTATTGTGTATACTGCATATAGAATACTCTAGTGTTATATTGTATATAGCGATAGATTCTGTATTCTGTATATATCTAACTGTATTCACCATCAACACCAAGTCAAATTCCTTGTAAGTGCAAACCTTGGCAATAAACTTGATTCTGATTTTCCTTCATTGTTTTGTTTTTAAAATCCATATCAGGAACTGAAAGATCGATATTATATCGGGCAGCAGAAAATCACAATATATCGGCAAAACTATTTATTCCCACACCCCTAATTGGAACTAGGATGGGGAATGTTCTATAAAAAGATTATTTATTTTTATTATTATTTACTCACTAAAACTACCAGCTAGAGTTTTTCATCTAGAAGTCACTGAGCTTTAAAATAGGGGCACTGTCCTGAAATGCTTAGTATGAATTTAGACAGAAGAAGGAACCACTTCCAGTTCTGTAAACTGGGCCATTTCATCATTAAGTTTTTTAATGGGCTAGTTGAAGTGTTTGATTTCATCGATTCATTTCCAAATGTTCATTGGTCTATTGTTACTACTTTACTGACACACCTTGCCTCTACTTTATGACTAGGGCTGGGTAAAAAAAATCGATTTAATCGATTTTGAATCGATTCCTTTACAATTTTGCAAAATCGATATCTAGGAAATGAGATCGATATGTTTTATAGTGACGCGTGTGACGTTCACATTCAAATAAGCAGGAAAGATGCACTCAAGATTACTTCAAGCCAGACAGCTGCAAATAAAGCCAATAGGTTGACTGAAGACAAAAATTAACAAATGGGAGCTGACCAGCAAACACCCTGTAGTTGTTACAGACAACGCTGCAAATATGGTTTGTGCATTGAAGATAATGCAGCTCATGCATGTTTGGTCTGTCATGTCTGCTTGCTCGAGTGAGGCTTCACTTTTTCACTTTTCACAAACAAGTTTGCACTTTTCAGACAGTTTTTTTCACATCTCATGTTTAAACTGTCTGATTTACCAGTTTGCACTTTGAGTTTAATGTGACAGGAAAAAACAAAATACATGAGTATTTTGAAACACAGTTGAACCACTTTCATTATTGTAAAAACGGATTGAATCAAAATTAATCTATTTAGAACTGGATGAATCAAAATCGAATCGATTCAGGACTTTGGTGAAAATACCCAGCCCTATTTATGACACAACATCCATTTTTTGGCCATTGTTGGGCCGCTGAGCATGTGATGTAAAAAGTATATTATTATATTTGAGAATCTTTGTTTTTCTAATCAGTTGTGTCTTAATAAGCTCTCATGTCTGATGTGATTCTTGAGTCAAAATAACTTTTCTATCTTCTAAAGCCTCTTATTTTCTCTGGCAAAATCTGTCCCAAATGTTTATATCAGCAGTGAGACCAAAGTTTTACCCACTCCTGGATAAAATTATCAATCATAAAAACAGCATAACTGCATATATGTGCAGTTATTATTAGCAAGCACTGAAGTGTTGCCCTTTGACTCACACACTGATATCATCAGTCTTTATCACACAATGGAGGGTCAATCAGGATCAGCTAACGGCTACCCGACAATACAGGTCAACGGGGCTTAATGGCTTCCCCCGCCTTGGCTTGCCTCCTGCTTCAGGCTACCAAACACTACTTTTACCTCTGCTTCAGTTAGATACTGAAGTATATCACATGCAACACAGGCAGAGCTATTGTTTGGGTTATCTGGAGTGTCATATTTTGTCTGATAATCATTAAATGCTACAGCACCATTGTTGATGTGACTGACTGGTTATGACTGATGATTGTGTTATTTGAATTCTGATTATAGGTTTCTCATGCTCTATTTCCACCATCAAAACAGTTTCAGATTACTTGCGTTTTGGGATGTTTAAAAAAAATCCCAAAGAGCAATTTTCTGATTGGATATATGACGCTTCGCAAAAGTATCATGTAATTGATCATGGCACATTGTCACAACAAAATAAAAGCCCAAACCTTTTGAATCAATTAAAAGAATGTTTTTTAACAAATTTATAAGATTGGATATAGCATATGAAGTATTTGCAAACTTATTCTAATCATAATCAGAGCATAAAATTAATCTTGATATTAGGAAATGTAAAAATTTGATTTAATTTGAAAAAACTATTACAAACTGCCAGTTCTTGTACGTCTTGCTAATAAGCGGGCTATCAGATGAAGCTAAAATAATGAAGGAAAACTGGAGGAGATAGCCCAGCGCTGCCAACTTTGTTGATATAGTTCCGGATTTTTCTCCCATCTAGCAACTTGTTTTTGCAAAAAATAAAAAATAAACAACTCCTTTTTTTTTGGACGACCTCAGGTGAAAGCAGGAATCCTTCATTACTGTCGTGAGCTAACTTGTGCCTGTCCGAGCAAAGAGAGCTTCTTTTCCCACTGCTAATGCTGAACGTATGCGGAAAACTGCTGTTTCCACCCCGAGTTACAAAGAAATGTAACTATAGTTTTAAACTAGGCTTTCATTTTGTCTAAAACTGTTTCACTAAAATAAATATCTGATTCCCAGACAATTTCAATCACTTATTCGCTTTATAACGATTGTGGTTTTTTTGTGAATTTGGACGCATACAGTGAATTTAACCATTGCTTAAAATTCCATGCCGTATTGTCGGCACTATAGGGCACACTGCCCTGTGTTATGGTCTGTTTTTGAACTTTTCTCATGGTTAAGACTAAGTGGACAATAAGGCACAGGTTATTTTCTTTGGTTTAGGAAAATTAAAGGAATATGGTGCGGAAAACAAAGCACATTATGTAGATTTGTTTAGCGTCATACATCTTCCCATCAACTCTGAAGAGCTTCCCTTCCCAACTGGAGAACTGCAACAACACGGCATGATGCTGCCACTCTCGTGCTTTACTTGGGGATATACCATATTTTGCCCATAGGCTTAAAAAAAGTTTGTTTTTTTTGTCTCTTTTTACCAACATATCTTCAGATTTCTTAAGACTACCTCATCACCACTTTTTATAGCAACCAGTCCTTCTGTTAAATGATTGCCCCACCCCGGCTGGTCTTAGGCAGCCATTTCTTAGGTTTGCAAGCATTCCATACTCAGTTGCTTTTAGATGATGGGTTAAGCGGTTCATAGAAATTTCAGCTGTTTAAAACTCTGAATATTTATGCATTATTCAGTAAAAGTAAAAAAAAACAATCACTGGACTTGGTTTCCAAGATTTGAAGACGTTTTGCCACCTGTGCAGGAAGCTTTCTCAATTCAAAAGGTCTGGATCCGCAGTGAGTTTGAGTCTTTATATAGAAAAGGCCTTGTGTTGCTTGGAAACATGCAAATGGAAACCCATGAGCGGGTCGTTTGGTTCCATTGTTAGCCTGTAATATCTGAAACCTTTCTATCCATTTGAATTGAGAAAGCTTCCTGGAGAGGTAGCGAAACGTCTTAAAATCTTGGAAACCAAGTCCAGTGGATTTTTTTCTTTTTTAAGTTTTACGGAAAGACTATGACCTTGATGACTGGGAATCTTCATCAGCATTTATGCATTAAGCTTCTCCAAAACTTAATCCCAGACCTCTGGCGAGTTTTTCACTCTCATTGGTGCTTTTTATGTCAAGTGTCCTCAAAGAAAGCTTGAAGATTAAATTAAAAACAAGAAGACTCTAATAGTTCTCTGGAGGCAATGATTGAAATGAAGTATATTTAGGGGTATCAAGGCAAAGGGGATGGGTAAAGATCCACATTCTTTTATCTTTAGTTTTGCTTTTAAAAAAAACATGACATTTTACACAATAGCCCAATGGAAACTATTAAAGTTTCAAAAAGAACGAATAATTCCGTAATGCAAAGGTAATTAAAAAAAACTTTGTTTTCCTCTACTGGAGCATTTTTTTTTATTCCAATGAGAACGCACTTTCAGCAGGTTCCCATTCCACTGCCAGTTGTTTCCTTACAACCGGGGCCAAACTTATCATACAATGAAGCGCGTGAAAATGCTATAAAACAGGCCGGGCCTTTATCCGACAGTAATGAATGTGCGTATTCATGTAGTCTACAGTAGAGCAGAAGGGCACAAAGGTAGTTTTTGTTCCCCCCATGTCACTGGGACCTCAGCTTTGCTTGGTCATCATGGATAAATGCCCCTCTTATCGGGCGCAGGCAGAGCCACGAAACACACTCGCATACACACTTCTCTGCACGGCCCACCCCCCCAAAACACCCCTCTTTTAATAAAGCATCCATGTACTCTGAAAAACAAGACAAACAGTGGAGTTTATATCTGAAAACTTGTGCGAGCCTCCTTGTGTTCCTCTTGCACAGCTGCTGCCCGCACCGATACTCGCTTTGTTTTCCACGAGTGCTCCTTAATGAGGTCAAAGGCTATGTAGGACCACTGAGCATCGGCGAGGAGAAACAAGAGCTACCTTCATCTTGGTCCGATTGCACACACACACACACACATAGACAGAGGCACTCCCAGCGATTCATTACATTTGACCAAGATGAGGTCCAAAAATCAGCTGCTGGTAAAAAAGAGCATCTTTGTCCACATGTGAAGAGAGAAGCAAGACAGACAGACGGATCGATTAGAAAAACCTATTGACCACAAAGTTTAGGATGAATTGGATATCATGGGAAAACTGATGCTTTATGCTGCATAAAGCATCAGAATCTGTCGCTAAAATCTGTGGCTCAGATTGCCGTCAAAAGAAAAAAGCTAACAGCTGGTTTTAACTAAACAAATAGGTTTGCTGCCCCCCCCCCCCACTGGAAATGTGCTGCTCCAAATAATATATTCCAGCTGCCACTGAGGTCTTTAACCCCAACGGATACCGTGATTCGCTTTCATTCTCTAAATGACCGCGTCAAACAGCACATCCTGTCGTTGGGAAATAAGCTTGTTCTTTTTTACAATCATCACTTTATTGATCTGAATCAGCCTGATCATTAAAAAAAGAGCATAAAAATAAAGCTAGGAGCCATAACAAGAAATATTAATATGAATTAAACATTTAAAGAAAGAAAGAAAACAAGAAAGAAAGAAAACAAGAAAACAAGAAAGAAAGAAAACAAAAAAGAAAGACAGAAAGAAAACAAGAAACACAGAAAGAAAGAAAACAAGAAAGAAAGAAAGAAAACAAGAAAGAAAGAAAGAAAAATAAACAAATAAAGAAAGAAAACAAATAAAGAAAGAAAGAAAACAAGAAAACAAAAAAGAAAGAAAGAAAGAAAACAAGACAGAAAGAAAGAAAGAAAGAATTAATTTTGCGCTCAGAATAAATCTGTAAACCAATTTAAGCCATAAAAAATGCAACAATTTTTGAACATTTCAACCATTTTAAAGCCAGTTGCTGTTTATTTATTTTCCAAATAACATGACTGGGAGGTTTTATTGGTTAATTTTAAATGCTGATGCACCTTTGTGTTGGTTTGATCACTGAATTATTGTGTTATTTCCCTTTTGACTAATTAGGACTTCTACCTCTAAAGTAAGAATGCGGATGAGAGGAAGGAGTGTTAATAATATTAAAAAGCATCTAACAATTCTCGCCACTATGCTGAAATTAGGCCAAAAGAGTCAACCCTTTAACCCCCTAAAGTTTTTTCCCTGCACATTGAAGCACAGCTGCTTGTTACACTAAAAGCTGTCAAAATACACTGAAATTAGGCGGATATGATTAATCTTAAATCTAATGAGATGCAGAAACACATTTACCTTGTTCACTATACCTATACGTGAAAAAAAATGCAATGAAAACATGAACTATGCGCCCTTCAAACTCTGTCTTTGACTCAGATTCCCCCTGAGTGCTCGATCAGGCAGCCGAACACATGTGCTCTGGTCCAGTCAGCAGCCAAAGAGCAACCACTGAAGGCAGGGGAACAGTTTCCTGGTTCGGAAGGACTTCTGAACCGCTGATCTGTTGAGAACCAGCTGATGGTCAGAGATTTGTTATTGTTCTTTTGTAGCCAATAAAAGTCAGGATCACTGCTGTGCCAGTGCGTAGCTGCAGCTGCACGTGGATTTCCATCTCACTAAAATACAATAAAAATAAGTAATTGAACATGTAAAGTAGCTTTACAAAATAAAAGAGACACAAAATAATCCTCCATTATGAAATAAATAGATTAAAATGTTTAAAATATTTACTACATTACGTAATTAATAAATCTTTAAATAAATAAATAATCCTGAAATATAATAAAATAAAAATTATTTAAATTTTTTCATGTGGATATTTATTTATTTATTTATTTAATGAAATATTTATTGAAAATGTAATAATAACAGAATTTATTTATTTATTTAATTTTGAATGAAATGGCTCTCCATATTTTGTATGTGGAAGTGGCGGTGGTTATAGGGCCTTATAGGGCGGTGGGCATAGAGCTTGGATTCCTGAGGTTGTGAGTTCAAAACCCACTCCCACAGACTGCCACTCTGGGTTCTTGAGCAACACCCTTAACCCCACACTGCTTCCTGGGTGCCATACGATGGCAGCCCACTGCTCCCCAAGGGGATGGGTGAAATGGAGAGGTAAATTTCTCAAGTGTGAGATCAATAAAGTTACATTTCTATTATTCAATTATTTAATTATTTGCACAAAAAATACATAAATAAATAAATAAAAGAATAGAGGCTTGGTCCTCCAATACATTTTCTTATTGCTTGATCATCTTCTGGGTAAACTCCAAGCTGGGGAAACCCAGTGACCACAGTCTAATCAACAGATCAAATCTTTACAAGGACCTAAAGAGACATTTTGAACCTTTCAAGGATCTCTGTTACCAATGAATTGATGAAGCAAATGAGAAAATCTCAGGAAAATAGAAAAATAAAAAACACCAAGGCAGCCGAACTTTGCTCACGATTCACTATAACTGATGGCAGGCATGAAGTGAAATAATGAAATGTTGAAACTGATTGAAAATGTGACTCAACAAAGAACCGGCTGCACATTTTATTTCATTTTCCATTTGCTACAAATATGTCCAGATTCTGCAATCATCTGTATTTATTTTTATTTTGCAGGTTTTCGACCTTTTGTTTTAGCGGAGGGTTGCTCTAATCGTTCCAGTTTAAATGTTTAAGCGGATCTCTGTGAGCCAGATTGGAGCGTCCAAGACAGACCTTTTAACTGAGACTAAATAAATGTTTCACAGACGTATCAATAATATATTTTACGGCGCTTATTGTAGATCAGATGGTGAGTTTCTCCTTGAAAACAGCGAGTCGGTCTGTATGCTGACCTTACTGAGAGTTTGAGAGGAGGCTGTGTTGGAGAGAGAGGGTCTGACTCACCTGGACACAAACCTCTTTATTGAGGTACAGCCATCTTTGATTAGACGAGTGACTCAGCAGGACAGTGTGTGTGAGGGACGGTACAATGAATGAGGACATTTGTGCGGCTGTGGGAATATGTAAATGTGAGTTACTGGCAGACGGACGCCATCATACCTCATGGTCGGGGATTTCGGAGGACAGCGTCTTCCCCAGGACAGTGGCGGTTAGGAACGTCCAACAGCGGGCCGTGTTAGCCAGGTTATAGCCTCCTGGAGACAGAGAGGCAGGAAGAGAGTAAAATAAAAGACCTTAAAGCTACTGGGATGATATGGCCGAGCAGAAACAGTCGTGACCTCTTCATCACGATGAAGAGAGTGGATTGAGTTGAAAAAAAAAAATAAAATCAAGAGGATGAAAAGAAGCCAGAGGGAGAGGAGGATATAGCACAGAGAAAAAGTATGTAGGACAAGGAGGGGGGATGGAGGAAGAGAGGTCGGATTGTAGTGGAGTAAAATGGCTTCATTGTGTCGTATAATTAGTCGCTATCATCTGGCCGAAGGGCCGCGGAGTCTGAATCAGGCCGCTGTGTGTGAGCCTGGGTGAGGAAAATTCAAACGCACGCAAAGAATATGCTGCACTCATCCTGGGCCTTCATTAAATAACAGGTAGGTTCAAGATAAAATAATAAAATGGAGTACCTCCTCCCAGCAGCAGAGCAGGTAGCTGCCACTGCAACACATGCTGCAGACATTTGGCCACCCCTACAGGGGTCATATTGAAGGAGCACATGGGATCGCCCGCCATGGTGTCGGCACCCAGCTGCATCAGGACGGCCTCTGGGTTGAACTGTGTTCGCACCTCCTGCATTATGCTGCGGAGCAAAGAGGCACGCATCATCATCATCATTATCAGTAAATTCTCCTCCCATTTATCCTCGCTTACATAACTGCCTATTGCTCTCATTTAGCTAAACATAAAAGGTTTATTGGTGTTTATTTGCTGCAGGGGATGGCAGTGCGTCTGACACCATAGACAACATCAGAGATCAATGGTGGAAATGTTGGAGCAAAATCTCTTGACATCAGCGGTTCATCTATATTCAGATAGTTTTTATTTCAAACCACAAATGAAATAAACAAACGAAAACCACCCTGTTATTTTTCTTTTACGGAAACAAATGATTGTATTCCTGATTTCTATTTACCAAGCACATCAGGACGGACGGACGGACGGACGGGCTGGTGGATGGATGGATGGATGGATGGATGGATGGATGGATGGATGGATGGATGGATGGATGGATGGATGGATGGATGG
>NW_015150794.1:631203-633888 GCF_000732505.1 Cyprinodon variegatus
GGATGGATGGATGGATGGATGGGTGGATGGATGAATGGATAAGCTGTTTCTTTAGGCCTTTATTTTTAAATCAATCCAAATTCATGGGTAAATATCAAACCTTCAATATCAGTGCAAAAAAAAATCAAACAGACCAAATTAATAGTTTCCACCAAGCTTCCTGCTTCCATCAAAATAAGAGATTAAGTCATCTGCAGGGTTTCTAAACCTCAGCAGGAATCAGCAGAGCGATGCAGAGAGAAAATGTTTCAGGCGCAGAATCATCTTCAGAAAACGTTTCCTGACCTCCATCAGAGGAAGCACTTTAATATGTTAGTGCCTAAAGACCCAGAGCCCAGAGATGGTGCAACTGGAGTCAACAAGTCATCTCTATGTCATATATTTGTTCTGTTCAGCGACTGAGCCAGGTGAGTCCAACAAATACATGACATAGAGAAGACTCCAGATCCTCCATCTTTGCCAGAACCCATCAGTGATCTCCATGAAACCCCTAGAAGCATCCTCAGTGATTCTGCTTACCTGGTAAAAATCTGGAAGTATCTGTCGTCCTGAATCCCGTCCTCCAACGGGACGTTCACGGCGTACCATCGGCCTTTTCCTAGCCCGGTGTCACTGAGGTCACCGGTGCCTGAAAATAGACGCCCTTATTGTTACACCACCTCATAATAAAGAGGATAAGATGGGGATCAAGGTTCTGGCACATTTAGGAGTTTTTAAAATGATTCTAAAAATCCCTTTTCCTTTTCTTTCTTTTTTTTTAACATCCTGAACATTTGAAAACATCATATTTACCTTTAACTGCCTCAATAACCATCAGTTCTTATCTGATATGAAATATGAATTGATTTTCCTTCTATGCGATGATTAAAGAAAGTGAAAAAGAACAATTAAGGGCAAATAACTGCAGATAATTAAAAACACAGCTTGTAAATACTGCTAAATTGATCCTGTTTCTAATTTATAGCCTTATTTATAGGATTTCTGAATAAAATGACAGTAAATTTGAAACAAAGGAAAACATTTAGGTTAAAAATAATAATTTGAGAAACTGACCGGGAAAGAAACCAGGAGAAAACTTGTGGAGAGAAACCGTCATAACCTTGGATGTGAAGCTGAAGGCCTCTTCCACACCTAGGGAAAAAAACAACAACAATATGAATTAAATCCATCTTTAGAAGATTAAAGAGTATCAGGTATTAGAATTAGAAGAAGAGATCATGTCATTTCCCTGTTTACTGTAATTTAAAGATCAGTATTCCCAATTTATTAGATCTTATAAAACAATTCTGTGAATCTTTAGGATATAGAATTAATAATTCTAAATCAGAGTTAATGTTTCTTAATGAAGAAGAAATGAAAAGTCCTAGTGTGGTTACTCCATTTAAAACAACTACAAAAGGTTTTACATACTTAGGCATTAAAATCACGCCATGCCTCAATGAAATAGGTGCAGTAAATTATAATCCCCTTGAGGAAAAAGTCACAGAAATGCTAAATCGATGGTCAAATTAGCAAATATCCATAATAGGATGAATACATATATTAAAAATGACAATTTTGCCCCAATTTCTGTACTATTTTCAAAGACTTCCACTTCCTGATTCATTTCATGACACTCTGGACAAGCTGTTTAACCAATTTATTTGGAGTAATAGAAAAGAAAAGGCTCCGTTTGAGGCTATCACTGGAAAAATGGAAATCTAGATGAGTCATTTTTTTTTCTTAAAAAAAGGTGCATTTTTTCTTGGATTGAGGAGGTAAAAGAGACATTTTGCCAATTGAACAAGACAATTAACACTTAAAATAAGACAACACAATTGCATTGTCTTGTTTCAAGTGCATATTATCTAATTATCTTATTTAAAGAAAAAAAAAAAACTCTTTCCATTGGCAAATCATCTCATTTATCTATTTAAATTAAGGGTAAATACACTTAATTTAAGACATTTTTACTTATTTCTAGATTGTTTTTCCAGCGTACTCTTTCAGCCTTATGAAAGAGGTGGACTTCAAGTCCCGAATCTCAGATGGTTTTATATGGCCGCCCAACTAACACCAGCTACTCATTACTTTAATCTGAGGACATCTCCAGCTTGTGTAGACATCGAACAGCGATCTGCTCCAGATTTCCCCTTAAACATCTTTCTATATTCTTCGGATATAAGAACACTAAAAAAAAACTACAAAGAATACTTTCTTAAAAAATACAAGGTGACCGTCACAAGTTACCCCTATAAGGGGTAATGAAAAGTTCACGCCATGGAAATATGATGGAGGATTTAAATTATGGAAAAGCAAAGGCATTCAGAAAATGAAAGACGGCAGGTTTCTTACTCTCGATCAGCTATGTAGAAGAATAAAGAGCAGCTCTATTTTTTGCTCTTGCACTCCGTACCGTCTCCGTGATGCAGGTCAACATCCACGTACAGCACTCGCTCAAACTTCTCCCTCAGCTTCAGGATTCCCAGCACTGCGTCGTTCACATAGCAGAACCCCGAGGCTTCATCCCTGGGGAGACGAACGCCGAGGAGAAGCAATCAGAAGCTGAAACTTCTCCTCTTTGGCTTTCATATCCAAACTCTACCCCCAGTGCTGCTGGAAGTACTTTTGAACAAGGGGTGAAAAGACCTATGAGTCTATAGGCCTATTTAAAATACAATAGTGATAAATAAGTACATTGATTGG
>NW_015150794.1:634322-636297 GCF_000732505.1 Cyprinodon variegatus
CGAAACGTCTTCAAATCTTGGAAACCAAGTCCAGCGGATATTTTTTTGAACTTTTACGGAATGAGTATGACCTGGATGACTGAGAATCTTCATCAGCATTTGTTCTGATCCCGACTCAAAGTCCATAATAGCTCTGCTTTCATTGTAGGCGAACCGACAAACATTATCTGGAGATTTGGTGCTGCTGCTGCTTTTTTTGACGTGGGAGATCCTGTAGAGGCTTTGCAGAGACGAGGGAGGAACAAAACTGAGAGAAAAAGCTGCTGCTTCTCTGTAACTTAATTTTGGCGCTTTGTTTTTCACTCTTCACATGTCTGACTCCACAGCTTTGATTCCCAATGTGCCGAGCTTGAATGAATTCTTGCTCAAAATACGCCGTTTCCTCATATACATCACCTGGTTCTGTTTTTAGCCATGCAGAAAACACTTGGCTGGATTTTGATTGAATTTACACTTCCCTACATTATTGGCGCATCACCCTAAGGTCTGTTTGCAACCTCGTTTTTATTGCTTTCAGGATGGAACTAATGATGGTTACAGTCAATCAGTTTGGTAAATGCCAAAAAATTGATTTGAATCCTGATAAAATCCTGTTTATGACTTGGTGACAATTTCAAAGACCTAAGAAAGACTGATTTAAGACATTTTAAAACCAATTAAGGCCTTATTTTTATACTGATAAATGTAATGCCTTTTAAGACTTTTTAAAGGTTCTGCAGGAACCCTGCAGATATGAAAGTTCGTGGCAGCATCATGCTCTTCCTTTGAGCTACAAGCAGGGGACCCTGCCTGGTTACATGGTCCAAATGTTCAGCTGAGCTCTGGGGTCATGGCAGGGCTGGACTGGGAGATTCTTTTCAGGCCAGGAGTCAGTCATGTAACCAGGCCACTCTTGTTACATGACAGATTTCTTAGGTAGTAAAATAAAACAGGGTCTGTTTTGCTTTGCAAGGAGCCAACTGAAAAATTAAACTGGTTTTTATCCACCAAAAAGTACATTCTTCTGATATGTTAGAGTTCACCTTTAGCTGTGACACACATCCAAACCAAGCAGAGGAGCAGGCTGGATGTAGAGAACAGCCTGGGATCAGCTGTTTAACACTCTGAGCTATCGGAGCTCAGCAAAGCAGCTCAGGTGAAAACAAAGTAAAACTAATTAATTTAATTCATCATGTTTAAATGTGATTATAGGACAGCTGCAGTTTTATAAATGCAGGTTAATATAATGATTTTATTTTGTGTTTACTTTGATTCCTTACTAACTTCCATCCAACCTATTTATGTTCTTTTTATTATTTGAGAAGGAAAGCGTACATTTATAAAAATGAAATGCTCAAATTAAAAGATTAAGTAAAATAGTTTAGTTATTAGCTAATTAAATTAACCCTCTAAGACCCACCCCCTCCTCATTTGCATAATGAGGCAGAAATACAGACAGAAATGTAAAAAGGGCAGAGAGAAATAAATAGCACGGAAGAAAGAAATAGGGTAAAAAAATACAAAGGAAATATATCATGCACACAAATAAATACTTTAAAAAAGTAAGTAATAAATAAATAAAGTTGAAGATTATAACGGACAATAAATAAATAAGGTAAGTATAACTAAAGTGAATAAATAAAGAAGCTTATTAAAAGATTCATACATTTATGTCTCACTGGATAATTTATTTTCTACCTACATTTATTTATTTATTGTATTTTTGGGTGCAATTAATTGTATGCTTATTTATTTATTTCTGTATTTATTTTTGATTATGGCAGAGAGAGTCCTCCATAGAATAAGGGGAGGAATTAAAAAAAAATAAATAAACAAATTTTGCTGGAACAAGCAGTTCCCACCTAAAACCAGCGGGTGGCAGCAGTGAGTACTGACAGCTTCAACTATTCTATTGAAGATAAAAATACAAAAACACAAGAAAAGGGAGAATTGCTGGTTTGCTAGCAGGATTCATCGAAAAAGTTAAGCACGGATT
>NW_015150794.1:642131-643980 GCF_000732505.1 Cyprinodon variegatus
TTTCTAGTCCTCATGCATGAGATGTTAAGCTTACTTCTTAGCGTGGTGCCAGCCTCCAGCCCAGTTAATGGCCACATCACACTTTTGGTTGAGTAGACACTCTGCTGCTGTTAGGGTAGCGCCCCCTACTGCCGCCGCATAGTCGAATATGCCCTCCACCACGGGGCAATCATAGCCTGGAGATAAAAGGAGGCAGGAATGAGGTGAGGAGGATGCAGGGAGACAAAAGATGATTTAGTAATTTATTAAACTCCTAACATGTAATTCTACTGAAAGAGAAAAGGAGAGACAGTCTAGCAGGAGATCTTTCAACCATAAGAGGGAGATTCATTTTTTTCTAACTGATTGGAGGGATGAACTCGGGGTGAATGAGCTCAACACAAAAGGAGGAAGTTCCAGCGGGAAGAGCTGAGAACAAAGAGCAGAGGGAGGATGAGAGTGAAGGAAAGGAGTGAGAGCGACAGATAAAGACAAAGAATGAGACAGGGAAACAAAAACAAGGCGGGTTAACCTCAGGATCAGCCTAAAGTTAGAAATGAAAACCTCAGCAGATAGGGCCTTAAAGCTGCACCATTAAAACCAACAAGCAGGTTCATGCTGCCCCCTGGTGGCCATTAAGTCTGCACCATATTAACCACATTTTTTATTGTTGAAACACGCTTGATTATACAGTTCTATATCACGTTATAAACAAAATATATAAATATATCTAGAGTTGTAGTGAGTTCATTGCCCACCCAGGCCAAAGTCGGCTGACTGAGGGTCGTCGTTGTCTCCGTCCTGGCTGATCTTGTGCAGATGCTCCAGGTAGGAGTCTGTGTGGAACATGGCCATCTCCTCCATGGTGGCTGCTCGAGGTTTAACAACACTGGAGGGAGACCAGGAAAGAGGAAACTGAGAGAAACTAGGAAGAAACCCACCGTAAAAAGGCTGAACAGAAATCTGCTACAGATGGATTATACCAAAGATTTCTACTATTCAGTAACTGGAAAAGTATAAACCATTACACCTTTGAACTGCTTTGAAAGCTTTTAGAGCAGAACTTTGAAGCTCAAATGTACAGACAGTAAAACTGAAGCAATGTAAAAGCTTTTACAGGGTTTATACAGTAATGATTAACTCCTATTTGATGCTTTTTAATGCTCCTTTAATGCTCTCAGAAATATATATATATATATATATATATATATATATATATATATATATATATATATATATATATATATATATATATAATAGGGGTGTAAATAATCATCGTTTTATATTGTTGCATTGATCCAACAGTCAACGATCCAATGCAGTGACGCGTCCGCAAGAGTATCGATTCATATTCTTTTTTCCCCTCCGGTCTATTTTTATCCATTTGCTCGTAATTCTCCCTCCCGTGCTGCGGTGGCGCTAAACCTATTTTCCCTCCCACCTCGCTTCCTTTAGCCACCACCCTCTTTCCGCTTGCAGTATTTTTGATGCAAGGCCTTTCAGAATCTCTAAAACAGAGGCATTATTATTTTACAGTGAATGAGGTTTTCATAGGCCTGGGGGGGTACAACTTTGCTACTTCTGTTATTCTCTGTTGTTTCTCATATAAAATGTATAACGATATTACAGCTTTCATTGATTTATTTCAAATTTGAAACTTTTTTTTACAACTGTAACGTAAAAAAAAAAATATTAGAATTAACCAAATAATCAAACCATATCGTTGTGTATTCTTGATTATTGGAAATAATCGAATTGTCGGGTCAGGAAATTGATACTGAATCGAATCGCCATGATGGATGTGATTTACACCCCAAATATATATATATATATATATACCGTATAGAGGTGAATATTGGCATGAGTGTTG
>NW_015150794.1:646114-648874 GCF_000732505.1 Cyprinodon variegatus
TTTTTTTTTTTTTTTATAAAAAAAAAAAAAAATTTTTAAAAAAAAAAAATTTTTTTTTTTTTTTTTTAAAAATTGAAAAAAAAAAAAAAGTTAAATAATTTTTACATTTCAAAAATTTTTATTTTAGTATAAAAAGTGGAAAAAGTCAAAATTCTTTTTTCTCAGAATTCTGACTAATCTCAGAATTGTGACCATGAAGGAAGAGATCATAGTACGGAAGAAAATAAGGGCAACCAAAAAAAAAAAGTACACTGATTTTAAAATTTTACTTCTGTATAATATGGGGGGAAAGTCAGAATTCTTACTTTAATCTCAGAATTTTGAATTTTTTCTCATAATTCTGACTTAGATCTTAGAATTCTAACCATGAAGGAAGAGATCATAGTACGGAAGAAAATAAGGGCAACTTTAAAAAAAAAAGTTAACTGATTTTTTAATTTTATTTCTGTATAAAATGAGGGGAAAGTCAGAATTCTGACTTTAATCCTAATAATTCTGACTTTTTTTCCTCATAATTTGGAGTTTAATCTCAGAACTGTGACTATGAAGGAAGAGATTGTAGAACGGAAGAAGATAAGGGCAACTAAAAAAAAAAAGTTAACTGTTTTTTTAAATTTTATTTCAATATGGGAGAAATGTCAGAATTCTGACTTTAATCCTAATAATTCTGGCTTTTTTCTCATAATTTTGACTTTAATCTCAGAAATGTTATCATGAAGGAAGAGATCATAGTACGGAAGACGATTAGGGCAACTAAAAAAAAAAGTTAACTGATTTTTTAATTTTGTTTTAGTATAATATGGGGAAAAAAAATCAGAATTTTGATATTAAAGTCAGAATTCTGACTTTTCTCCCATTTTATACTGAAATAAAATTTAAAAATCAGTTAACTTTTTTTTGTCAGTGGCCCTAATCGTCTTCCGTATATCCCAGCCTCTTTATTTTCCAATGTATTTTCCCTGACTCTGAAGTTTAATAAAATAGAAATAAAACTCACCTCATGTGTTGTAGCAGTCCGTATGCTTCGATCAGGGAGTGGACCATACTCGCCTGTTCATGGAGAACAAGAGAGAATCCGGTTTAAACCTCCATCTGTCTGCATGTGAATGAAAGCAAACGGAAGCTAAAGCATCTCACCCTGTTTGGGACTTTGGATAAAGTGTCGCAAGTCTCGATGTACTCCGGACTGTAGACATAAGCCACCCTCCGTTTGCTGCTCTCATCACTGTCCTCTCGGCCACTCATTTGACTAAAGTCAGAATATTACAAAAACAACCTATTTGGACGTGTTTAACAGCAAACTGTTAGCTATGGCTCTCTGGTCTCTGGGTCGGTGTTACACCGTCAACATTCCCCCCTGAAGGAACGAACCAAAGCTAACCTTAAACTTGCAAAGAAACAAACCGAAAAATCGCAAATAATTATATGAGATTATGAAATAAGTCCATATATATAGTTCAGATGTTGTGATTTGTTAAAATATGAATTGTGTATATTTTATTTAATATTGATACGAGATAGGAACGTTTTATCGCGGAAAGGGTTTCCGAGCAGGAACGGACGAAGACAACGATGCATTCTGGGATCCTTCTGTAGTCTTTTAGTTTCCTACGCTTTAAGTTTGTTATACTTTTCTTCCCTTTAATGACAAGATATGATATTTACCGAAAAAAAAAATACATAAAAGGAGTTCTGTTTGCTAACTATCCAAATAAAATATTGTTTTGAGAAATGTTTTTATCACATTCTTCAAATTCAATTCACTTCAGCCATGGGCAGTTCTAGAGAGGGGCCAACGGGGGTAGGCTGGAGAACTGATCCTGGTCCCTGTTATGGCCCCTGTACTGAAAACTTACGCTGCAATATTTTTTATCATCTAAATAAGTCATTTTTTCTTAAAAGTCTGTGTATTTTCCTTTCATTTGAGCAGGTAAGTTAGATAATTTTCAATAAATTAAGATTATTTATCTTTAAAATAAAAAAAAACATATTTTACCTTATTTCAAGAGCATCACACCTAACTATATATTTATAAGAGCAAAAATACTCAGTCCTATGGTAGATCATCTTATTTATCTGCTCATATTAAGGGAAAGTTCTGGTGACGATTCTCAGTCATCCAGGTTATAAGTCATTCGAAAAAAGTAAAAAAAAAAAACCAAAAAAATCCTGGATGGGAAGCGGAATGTCTTCAAACCTGGAAACAAAGTTCAGTGGATTGTTTTTTTAAACTTTTTTAGGATTAAGGACAAGTACACTTATTTTAATACATTTTTCAGCTTTTGCATCCGTTTTTGCAGTGTAAGACTAAATAAATATGTTATAATGATATGCACTAACAGAACAGACTGATAGTTATTTGTTCCCTGGACAAGCTGAATATTTCACCTTAACAATTTAATTTAACAATTTATTATAAATAACACGCAGCTTTAAGCTTCAGCAGTGTGACGATGGATCACAGTTTCTATCTGTTTCATTATGAATCTGTTACCTTGGCTTTGTGGGTCACTCAATATATTAAACAATGCACTTTTTAAAATTTTTTTAATTTATTATTCTTTTGTTCTGCAGTCCCATAAAACCAACACACGCCCACTCTGCCCCCCCCTTTGGTAAATTTCGTTTAGAACCACTACTGACTTCAATGTATGATTTAATTTCTACCTACATTTATTTGTTTATTCTATTTTGGGGGGCGAAATAATTGCATGCTTATTTACAGAGGTGTCAAGTAACAAAGTACAAATACATCGTTAC
>NW_015150794.1:649510-650780 GCF_000732505.1 Cyprinodon variegatus
AACTGCAGTATTTATACTTCTACTTAAGTAACGCCACTGCTTTTTTTATTATTATTTATGCAGCATTTATTTATTTCTGCTTTTATTTCTAAATATGGCAGAGTTGGTCCTCCATACTTTTATTTTGAAGGCGTGAGCCGGCATAACAGCTGCTTCCGGTAACGTCATCCGCGCGGCTTCGGGTTTCAGTTGGTTTCGCTGAGTCTCCAGCTGCTTCTGCAGCTTGTTCGTGTCTCTCAGCCTCCCAGGGTCCTTTTTCTCTCCCGGGCTGCCCGCATTTCGGCGCAGCGCAGCAGAAATGAGCTTTCTGTCCAGAACTTAGAGGGTTTCTCCTCCGAACTCTGTGTCCTCGCCTGAAGAAGCCAGAACCCCGCCCCCTTTTGCTAACATGAGAAGTCGAAGCAATTCTGGGGTTAAACTGGACAATTATGCCCGGATAGTGCATCAAACTATCCTGCAACACCAAGTGAGTCACTTTAAATAGATTTAATAACTTTTTTCAGTAGAACTAACGGGTTTAATCGATGGAAACTGGAGCTGTCAAACCTGCAGCCAGGCGGAAGCTAAAGGTGAAGCATGCAGAGGGTGAAGTAAGGTGATATTTCGCAAGGCTGTTTCTCTCTCTGCGCTTTGCGTTTGTTTTTCGGTGCCTGTAGAGGAACTAAAATCATAAATACATGTTTAGTAAAGCTTTCTGAGTGAACATGCACTGTAGAGATAATTTCCTGGAATGTAAATATTTTGGTTTGCACATAAACCTTGGTAATATTACCATTAATGCCAATGAAACCCCTTATATATAGAGGACCAACTCTGCCATATTTAAAAAATAAATACATAAATAAATGCTCAATAAATAAATAAACATACAATTAATTCCCCGCCAAAATACAATAAACAAATAAATGTAGGTAGAAATTAAATTATAAAATGAGACTCCCTGAGACGCACCCCTCCTCATTGGCAGAAATGCAAAAACAACAAGCAGAAATAAATACCATTCAAGAAATAAATAGGGTAAAAAAAAATACAAAGGAAGACTAAAACAGAAAAAAATATTATATTCTCATAAATAAATACTTCAAAAAATAAGTAATAAATGACAATAAAAAAAAATAAGGTAGTTATTACAAAGGTGAATAAATAAAGATAATTAAAAGAGATTCATACATTTATGTCTCAGTGTATAATTTAATAGTAATATGCAGTTAACTACCGTTTAATTTTCTTTGTTCAGCTGTTTGTTTTTTTGCAAAGACTCTACAGTATA
>NW_015150794.1:651644-653258 GCF_000732505.1 Cyprinodon variegatus
TGGAGCAGGAGTTTAGTCTGTCTTGCTGCATTAAGTCAGACTCCAACACTGCTGCCCTCTGTCACCAGTCCTCATAACCTTTATGGACAGCATTTCTAGGCGTAGCCAAGGGCCGGAGGGGCATCCGGCGTATTTCGTCCCTGCTTTATCTGGATGACGTGGTTCTGCTGGCTCCATCCTGCCAAGATCTACCCAGCATGCACTGAGGATGAGAATCAGCTCCTCCAAGTTTGAGGCGATGGTTCTCGATCAGAAAAAAGTGACCTGTCCCCTACATGTTGGGGGAGAGTTAAGGCCAATTTATGCTTCTGACGCATAGCCTCTGACACCGTCAAATCTGTCTCTGTTGCACGACCACGCCCCCCCCCCTCGCAGAGGCTCTGCAACCGTCGTCGCACACCTAAAAAAAAATGCTGACTACGCATCGGATGTTTACAAACCTGCGCAGACCTCAAGCGGAAGTGCGCAGACAAAAAAGCAGCTGTGATTGGTCCTTGGTATGCCTTTCCAGCTATCTGTGTGGTCGTACTTCTCGATTCGGTGCCGGGACGTGCCATTTTACTACGATGAAAGGTTAATCGAGGAGGTTCGCTTCATTAACAGAACCTGTTCCTCTTCGATGTCTAGCAACTCTAGATCCATCTCCTTGACCGTGATCTCTTGCAGACGCGCCATTGTTGTTTTGGAAGATAAGCACTCCTGCCTGCAACACCGAAGTTCTTGTGACCATCCGCCAAAGTTTTCTCGAGTTCTCGAATAGGCCCCCCTTTCGTTTTGGCAGGAAACTGCTGTGAGTCTCTAGAAATTCCAGACTGACAGTGCAGAAGCATACCAGCAAAACTGGTTCACGACCAGACCGAAGCCACATCTGATGTGTGCTGTGCAGAAGTATAATCTGCCCTCTACTACCTCTAGTGGAGGAGTTCAAGTATCTTGGGGTCCTGTTCACCAGTGAGGGAAGAATGGAGCATCAATGTATGGATCGATTACAGACGGTGCTGCTATAATGCTGACGCTGCTCTGGTCTGTCGTGGTGAAGAGAAAACTGAGCGAAAAGGCAAAGCTCTCGATTTGCCGCTCACTCTACCATCATCTATGGTCATGGACTCTGGATCATAAATGAAAGATCCAGATCCTGGAAATTAGTGTCTGAAATTAGCTTTTCTTCGCAGGGTGGCTGGGCTCTCCCTCAGAGATGGGATGAGGAGCTCGGTCATTCAGTAGACGCTCAGATTAGAGCCGCTTCTCCTCATCGACAAGAGTCAGCTGAGGTGGATCAGACATATTTTTCAGATCCCCCCTGGATGCCTCCCATCAGGAGGTGTTCCAGGAATGTCACATGGGGGGGAGGCCCAGAGGATGACCCAGGACACACTAGAGTCCCTATGTCTCTCTGCTGGCCTGGGAGCCTCTCAGGCTTCCCCCAGCAGAGCTGGAGGAGGTGTCTGGGGAGAGAGAACTCTGGGCGTCTCTGTTGAGACTGCCGCCCCATGACCCAGACCCGGATAAAGCAGGAGAAGATGAGTGTCGTCTCCCCATCTCTGAGGATGACTACTGTATTAAATGTCAGTCTTTGTGGCAAATGTAAATCTACAGCAGTGCTGCTGGACTGAA
>NW_015150794.1:656543-677347 GCF_000732505.1 Cyprinodon variegatus
GATGAGTGTCGTCTCCCCATCTCTGAGGATGACTACTGTATTAAATGTCAGTCTTTGTGGCAAATGTAAATCTACAGCAGTGCTGCTGGACTGAATCACCTTCCATTTGATCCACTATCAGTATCTTTAGAGGAGAAATAAACACAGCTTTAAACTCCCAAAGTCAGGTTAGTGTGGTTCTAAATTAGATCTCCAGGCCAGTTGGGATGCAGAAACAAACCACATGGTTTTCTGTTTCAGAATCCAGCCTGAGTTGTACGGTGTAACTCTGTTTTATTCATTTTTTTGCTTATGTTTTCTTTTCATCACAGAGCAGATCTGCTGATGGATTTCTATGTGTTATTTTGATAAATAAATCCTGGGTAAAACAGTGACAAATTAAAATTGCAATCCTGTTATAAACCTTTTAATTTGTTTAATTTGAAATCTGCAGCTTTCCACAAAGATCTTTGTTGGAACAAAATACTAAATCCAATAATGTTATATTCTATATGTGAAGAGGTTAAAACATTGCCCTCAGTGATGTAAAACGCTCACTAATATGAGGGGTCAATGGGTGTGTCTGCAGGAAAAAGATGTATCAGCAATATTAAAATAATCGGTTTTAATTGTTATTTTGTTGTGTATATATATATATATATATATATATATATATATATATATATATATATATATATATATATATATATATATACATACATACATATATACATATTAGTGTTTGACTTATAAGGAGGGAGCTTTGCTCCAGTCCCACTGGACTCCAGAATGCACTCACATGGGGAAAAAAAAAAGAAAACTGACTTAGTTTTTCTGATTTAATGAGATAATTTTTACAAAAATAACTTTTATAAAGTTTATTTTTTTTCTGTATTAACAAGCTAATTTAAGTCTTTTACAAGTAAATAGATAAGCCATTTTTTTCTGTATTATGAGATAAACAATGAAATAAGATGGGGGTGGGGGGCAGGCAATCGTGGCATGAGTCGCACCCAGTGCGCACACTGGAACAATGGAAATTTATTTTGTGTAATTTGTGAAGCTTTAAGTATTTCCCTGCATTTCTTACAGATGTTTTGTTTCAACTGGTCACACGGATGTAGAGCTCTCAATGATATAAATACTTCTGACTTCTACTCATTACATTTGGTTTTAAAGGGTTAAAAACAAAAATTAAGATGTTGTTTGGTAAAATAAAAAAAGATTTCCTATGGCTAATATTAAAAAAATAAATAAATAAATCTGTTTTCTTTAAAGATATTTGCGGCTCTAAATAGCTTTTATTTATCTGGTTATTTAGGATCTAAAAGGTTGCAGACTCTGTGCTTCAAAACATGAACAGTGGCTTTTCATAGCTTTGCTGGAGTAGATTAGGCTGGTTGATCAGTCAGTTGGTCGATTGATTGTTGCACCCTTCACCCAAACTTTAGAACCTCCCATCACCACCTGTAGACGTACAGAAAACAGAAGGACTCAGTGAGGAGGAAATGTTTAGTTCACAGCTTTCATTCCTATAGACCACCATTCAGAAAGTTTGGAATATTGAGATCCTTCAGAGAAAATTAAACTAAACAGTAAAAATGATAATGATGAAGCAGTTTTGTGTTTAAAGCGGAGGTCTTCAACAGGGGGTCCCTAACCCCTAGGGGGTCCTCGGAGTTACTGCGAAAGTTTTGGTTGATTAGACTTTTTTTATATTCTCCCCTGCATTTTTTTTCCACTAACTAAAATGTCTTTAAATAAACATTAACATGAATTCAACACATTGTAGTAAACGGATAAATGGAGGAAGAAGACGTCTTTCAGTCATCAATGCACACATTCAGCGACACACAGGAGCTCTTTCACGCTGAGTACCGTTTCATTCACAACACCTGTCCCATCAACCAGGAATCAGAATCAGAAATACTTTAATAATCCCAGGGAGAAATTACTTTTTTTTTTACATTACTCCATCTGTAATAGAGTGACTATAGTGTTTGATAGAACACAGTTTCATACAATATATATTAGGGATGCACGATATTGGGATTTTGGACGATATCCGATATGCCGATATTTTAAAACTCATGTAGCCGATTATCGATACCGATGTTAGAGCTGGATAAAAATAAGTAGTCATTGAAAATAGCAGTTTTGTTATCCATTTCTGACACTTTGAAAAATAATATACTCAAATATATTTCCATATGCTGATATCAAATTGATTTTTAAAAACGCGGTATCGATCTATTTTACTTTCAAAATCTCGTGAAATTTCATCGTTCTGTTACAAACTCTCGTGATATTTTGCAAATTCTTGTGAGATTTTGTTAGTAAAATAGATCGATACCGCGTCAATATATCAACATATAAAAATATGGCAACATTTCGGGAATTTTCGGGGGATTTCGTAGCATAACGATGACATATAGCAATATTTCATTAGTAAAGAGATTGATATGGTGTTTTTAAATGACAATATATCAGCATATAAAGATATTGTGATATTTTAATGTATCAATATTTTTTCCCTCGTCTTTAGAAGTTTTTAAGTCTGTAAAAAAGAAGTTTTTGAGGAAGAAGAAGAAGTAGTATTTTTTATTTTTTTTTTTACTTTAGAAACTCAGAAGCTGATCAAATATCGGGTTAAATATGGGTGGGGTGGCCGATATTCAGTTTTAAGGCTGATACAGGCCGATACCGATAGGGGGCAGATTATATTGTGCATCCCTAATATATATAATTAGGGGTCCCCACTCCATCTCGCCATCAATTTGGGGGTCATTGGCCTGGAAAACATTGAGGACCCCTGGTTTAAAGCATTAAACAGGCTTTCTGCAGGTCACAAAAATTTTTTTAAAGCCATTAAATTAGTATTTTTTTAATTATGGCCTTAATTGGCATTAAAATGTTTATTGTGTCATTTAAAATGCTTTATTTAAAAAAAAAAAAGTTTATGAAAACAATTTTTTTCTGCGATATATTTACACTGCTTGATCGTAAAGCCATATGTCCGGAAAAGAAGCTCAAGGCGGAGAAAAAAATAGACAATGGGGAAAATGCAAATTTCAACAAAAGTGGCTGGAAAAAAAGGAATTGGGGAGAGGTCTGCAGCCTGTCGACAGTAAGGATGGAGGAGGATTTGACCGTGTTAAAGGTATAGAGGAGGATGTTCTTTTTCCGGGTGGATCATCAATATAAGTGGTCCTCTTAATTGTCAATCAATCTGGTGATATGTTTACTTAGGGCCTTCCTATGTGCTCGTCTCCATTTTAACTAACCGGTGGTGAGTCTGATATAGTGGAAAAATGTCAAATCATCTTTTGGAAAGTAAGCTTGTATGAGCGATGCAAACAGAGACTTTCAAACAGTGTGCCCGACGCGTTTAATAGGCGTTCCCTCTCGGGAGCGGGCACAGGGTTGTGCATGTGCATTTTTTTTTTCATAAAAAATATTCGTGAAAGGCCTACTATATTACCAAATTATTACCCATTTTGTCTACACAAGTGTAAATCAAAGAAATTTCATTTAGAAGAGCTCTCTAGACAATTTCATTTTTTAAAGTGCAGCCTTGATAAGATACAGTAGGCAGCAGTGAGCATTGCGCATCATTCCTGTTTGCTTAGCAGCAGTGATGTCAGACGGATCTGGATAGGATCTTAGCATCCAAATGGGATTTTTCCCCTGGTGGAAGAGGATCTAATGCTGGAGCATTAGCGGCGTGTTGCCGGGGCTTCACCCCATCAGTTGTTGTTGAGCTGCTACTACTGCCTAAAGCTCCTGAAGCACTCGCTTCACCTGGATCAGAGGAATTGGTTGTTTGTGCTGCTTTTATTACTACTATATCTAAGGCTTAAAAGGTTTTTTAGAGTTTTTTTGTAGTTTTCCCCAAAGTTTGGGTTGTTTGACCGTTCTCGTAACATTTTATTTTTGGGTCAGAAGCCAAAAAGTTGGTAACCTCTGCTCTAGACTCCTGACTAGTATAGAAATGGCTTTATTTTATAAACATTGATACGTTTCAGTCCATTGTTTTCTTCCATTTCCTGTATTAATTCTACATTTAAGTTACCATTATCATGGTAGTTTTAAAACTGCCATGTTACTTTTTTGTTTTTTTTTTATACACTAGACCACTTTTAATCAAGGTTTTAAGTGGAGCCGTTATTATTAAACTGTTTGATCTGAGGCAGGCGTATGCTAAACAAAATGCTACTTTCAGATCGCAAGAGCTGGAGAAACAAACCTTCTGCTGCTTCATTTTTTTATGCTTGTACACATTCAGGTCAGATGTGCACCTTTGACGCTCCTGAAGTGCGTCCAGTAAAGTGTGTTGTGGTCGGAAAATTTAGATTTCTCTTGTCTAATATATTAAGGTATGCTATTTATCCAGTGAAAAATGTTTTTACTCAGTTTGTTTCACCTGTAAGGCTGAGAGGATGTCTGAGTGAGAGGCGGTTTTAGACAAAACATACTTATTTCCACAACAAGCCAAATTCCTTCTCGAGGTTTGTTAAAGCGTGTGTAATTTGTTTTGACTCTGACACAACCTTCACAGTTTTTTCCTCAACATAAGTAAGGGAGACAAACTCATGTCTAGTCAGAACAGGGCTGAATACTGTGCCATAAGGGCCGCATGATGAACTGTTCTCTCTTTGCAAAGATATCATAAATAAAGTGCCAACTGAGTGAAATCCATCGATCTCCATTTATTTAACTATGGTGAATAATTGAATACTTTTTTCCCACTACAGCTCCAGATGCGTCTGATGCTTCTGCTCCTATGTTCAATGGCAGAGAGCGGCTCTGATATATTTACTGTTTAAAGTGGGTAAAAAGTAGTTTTAATATGTTTTTAAGTGAGAAAGTCCCCCTGAAAACTTCATCTGTGCAGTCAGTTCATCGAGATAATGATCCTACGGCGATCTTACAATCCTACTAACTACGGCCTTCAAACATTATTTCGCTGTCGGAGCCGCTCAGACCGCCGTACACAGTGCATGGCGCTCTGCCACTAGGAATCTCCTTCAACAGAAGCCTCTGGCCTGGTCGTTTATTTGCGGTTTTCCGCTACTGTTCGCGGCGGCTGGAAGTAGATGTTGCCGTTTTTCAAAATCGAACACATTTTGCTGGCAGTTTCCAACATTTTAAGTTAATTTAGGCGTTTATACGGTAACTCTTTCAGAGGAGTGATCAGCAGTGCTGTGTCTGTCTCCCTGTCAGCTCCCAGCTCACTCCCAGACTACTTTAAAAAACTTGTGTTTTTAAGTGGAACTGATTTGATCTTGGAGAGAAAAATTTAAAAATAGAAAACCAGTTACTCAATATTTGAGCCAAAGTTTTTGACGCCTGTGTTAAATAAAACTGGCAATGATTTTTAAGATGTTGTCTTTTAAGATCAAAACTAAAAAACATGCATTTAAGCCTGGCAACGATTTGGATTTTTGAAAAGGTAAAATGTTTAGGACTTTAAGAGACATACCTGATAAATGCTGCTGATCACATTAGAACAGATGGTTCAGTTAGTATAGCTAGTTTAATGTCAATAAAACAGATGGATAAGGATGTAGCGTGTACTTTAGGTATGTTCTGAGCTGAAAAGGGTTAGATGTGAATGTTTTTCAGCTGAATCACCCTCTGTTTTGTCTGAAACAGGAGGAACTGGGGTAAACTGGGTGTTAGGACAGTTTTTGAACCAGGAACAAACAGCTCTGTTATGATACTTGTGTCCACTTCACTGCTCAAATAGAGCAAAGAGCTAAGAGTGGCCATTATTACCCCCGATTGGAAACAAAACAGCCCTGGAGTAGCTCTGATATTCCTGGTGGGTTTTTTTTTTAAATTCTCTTTGCTTTTTATATCAGTTTATTTTTTCAATCGGTCTGTTTTTCTTTTTAAAAACCCAACATGTTGACCTTACTGAGGCACATCTGTGCATCCTGGCTGCTAGCATCAATGTGTGACGGTCCTCTATGTAACAAAAGCTGCCTTGGTGCAGAAAGAGCTGACTTCCATTTTAGGCAATTGAGCTGTGGAAGCAGCAACACTTGAGAAAAGCAGCCGCATAGTTTAACCCTGTTACAACAGGAAGATAAGAGGGTCTATAGCAGGGGTCGGCAACCCAAACTGCCTAAAGAGCCATATTGGACCAAAAGAACAACAAATAAATGTAAAAGTCTTATATAAGCCTCGTATAGCAACACAGGCTCTAAGTGTTTTATCCCACTATAGAAAAGGACTATTTAGGCTTAAATATATAATAAGCATTCATGATTTAATGTTTATCCTGGAGAAAATGTCACATAGTAGCCTGAGGTGAGGGAGGAGCAGTGAACGCCTTCACTGCGCGGTTTAGGTTTTGCTGCATTGGTGAAATTATAGAAACACGATAAAGGAATCTTTCTACGGTGGACGTGTTTTTGTTGGGAGGAGTTGATTGAGTCATGAGGAACCAAGCAGGAACTGACATCCATCAGAGCAGAGCTCTCTAACCCTGAAATCCCACATCCTCCATCACCAGCGTTCCTTGGTGTGATTTATATTTTTAGGATTTGGGGAAAAATGGAAGAAAGTTCCCATCCCTGCATCAGAGCGCTACCTGTTTATCTGTGGACGGTTTTCTATGCTTGCAACCAAACTAGCAGCAGTAGTGGAGTTTGGAGATGCAATCCATTTCTTAAATCTATCTTTGCGCTGCTCTAATTTATCCAGAAGTTCTGCAATCGCACTTTTTCTCTCACTCCCAACTTGGTGGTTGGCTGCATATCTAGTCTTCCCTGGAAATGCCTTTCCATTTTTTTATTTTTATTTTTTGACAACCTTTCATTACAAAGCAAAAATGCAGGCAAACCTTCCACATTGATAATGAAAGCAAATTATTCGCTCCATTCTTTGAATCCTCTGTTCTCATCTTCCTTTTTTCTCTTTGGAATCCATGGTCCCAGACACACCTGCAGCTTTGTTTTCCTGGCACCGCGCCGCGCTGGTTACAAGATATGACCACTGATTTCTATGGCTATGACACAAATTATTGTTTAAATTTATTAATTATACAAATGTTTGCAGGACTGGAAAACATAAGTAATTTTTGTTTGACCTCCCGCACACTATATTAAAACAAACAAACAAAAAAAATCGATTTTTATACATTTTTTAAAAACCTCCAGGGAGCCGCAAGAGGGCGCTAAAGAGCCCGCAGCTGCGGGTTGTTGACCCCTGGTCTAACTCTGTTTTGCATTCTATGACCCCTTTGAAAAAGTAATAATTTCGGTCTAGTCCTTTCCCTTAATTTTCCACTTCACTTTGCTTTGTTTTTACCCTTCTAACATTTTCATTCCAAAAAGAACCTTAAAATTGTCTCATTCCTAAACGTGTCAAACAATAAACTTTTCTTCCCTTCAATTTATAATAATTTTAAAAAATCAGAGGAACTTGTTTTTTCCCATGACGTTCCTGTCTTATTTTTTTGCCGCAAGGTTTCATTGTTAGGCTTCAATATGTCCGTTGCCTCTAGATGCAACATAAAACATTTGATCTAGACGAGAAGCTGTCTGTTTCTACTGTAGTGAGTGATTAATGTGTTTCACAGGATCCAGTGACCGGCCTTCTTCCAGGGAGCAGTGACCATCCTGACGCCTGGGTCAGGGACAATGTCTACAGCATTGTGTCCGTTTGGGCCCTCAGTCTGGCCTACAGGAAGAACGCGGACCGCGATGAGGACAAGGCCAAGGCCTATGAGCTGGAGCAGGTGGGTGGAGGGACATTTATGTAGGCTCTCTTCTATGTTTTTAAAGAGGTGTGCATAAAGTCCTTTTGACATTTAACCCTCTTTGCTTCTATAGAGTGTGGTGAAGCTGATGAGGGGTGTGCTCCAGTGTATAATGAGGCAGGTAAGATCATCCATACTTTGGTAATAAAGAAAATGATTGTTCTACCATTTCTGATGCACCGTCAGACATTATCTGGAAACCTTAACGGTTCCTTTATTTTCTCCTACAGATGGACAAGATAGAGAAGTTTAAATACAGCCGGAGCACCAAGGACTCGCTCCACGCCAAGTACAACACCAGGACCTGCGCCACCGTCGTCGGGGACGACCAGTGGGGCCACCTGCAGGTGGACGCCACCTCTCTGTTCTTGCTCTTCCTGGCTCAGATGACTGCCTCAGGTGCAGCGTTGAACCTCACCCTATTTAGACCCTGAACTTAAACCCAACTTCTGAATGTGCTTTAATTTCCCTTCATGTTGATGTTCTAGGCCTTCATATCATCTACACTCAAGACGAAGTGGACGTGGTTCAGAATCTCATGTTCTACATCGAGGCGTCCTACAAAGTGGCTGTGAGTGTCGCTTCCTTCCAGCTGCTTCGCCTCTTGTTGAACTACTGAGTCTATCCTGAGTTTCTACCTTCTTTTCTGGTCTCCTGCAGGATTATGGGATGTGGGAGAGAGGAGACAAAACCAACCAGGGCATCACAGAGCTGAACGCCAGCTCCATAGGCACCGCTAAGGTTAGTTCATAGTCACATAAGTTACGCTAAAAGCAGAACAGGTGTGCCTGCGAATATGTTTGGCTCCGTGGGTTATTGCTCAGTCACTCCAGCGGCCTTTACGCTGACATTTAGGTGACCCAGCCTCTACAAACTGACTCTGGATCAGATGAGACGGCTTCGTTTTGACGGTTGCATTTAGTTTGTGGAAGCAAACCAAAAACAGAAGAAGCTGAGAAGATCTCTGCTTCATTACGCTTCTCCTTTTTATAATGAAGGAATCCTTAAATGTCCTCATAGAGCCGATCATTGTGCTTTAGTTTTAGCTTCACCCTCATACCCTCTGCCCCTCTCACTCTGAAGCTGTCCTTGGCCGACACCGAGCAGGGAGGTATCAGGTTCTCCTACACAGAAATATCACGGGACGCAAAGTTCTGACTGCAGTCTGCACACACACTCGGTTTAATTTAGGCATTCACCTCCGAGTCAGAGCCACAGCGGTTGGGCTGTGGTCCAGCAATGCAGCAAGATTCCTCCGATTGAAGAGGAGTAAAATCATCAATAAATGAAGATATTCAAAGAGAGGAATTTGTTAGAACAATATTGATGATTTATTAGAGAACTGAATGAAATTTTTAAGCAAAAGTTTAAACTATATCTTAGTAAAAAAGATCTATTTCATGATATGTCGAGATTTTTGGCTGCCTGATATATCAATTTTTTCAGTTCCTAATACCGATTTAAAAACAAAACATTTTAACTGAAACAAGGAGAGAAATTTGGCTACCTCTGCACCCCCACACTGGTAGATGGCGCTATATGGCCTTTGCTTGTTTATCTATACATGCAATTTTAAAAGCTGGGGAAAATATCGCAATATATAGCAATACTGTAATATCATGATAATATTGTATCGTGACGCATATCGTATCGAAGCTCCCATGCCAATACTCACCCCTGATGTTCACACTGTAGGTGTTAATGCTCAATAAAAGATTTTTTGTGAGATCCAATTTTTTTTTGTATTTCCAAATAAATGCGACTTGTATGTGATCTCCTGCATGAACTGCATTCATACAACGCGAGTGTCCTGCATGCACAGTAGAGGACGCAATGATGTCACAAGCAAGCATGCTCTGTGTCTTTAAGGAAGTAAACATGGATGGTGGCGCCGGAGCGCGTCGGGCGATCTTTGCCAACCTTTAAAACTCAACCTTTTCAAGATGGTTTAAAAAGAGAAGACTGACCTCCGCATTATCGTCCACCATGGTTGTTGTTTCTCCTCCCCCTTGTGCGTAGCAAGATGCAGAATAGTGACCTTTGACTATTAATGGCGTTCGGGTCGGATGAATGCGACCTGGCCGTTCAGACACGGGTCACATTTGAAAAGATCCGATTCGTTTCGGATTCACGATCATATAGCCAAGTGGCCTGGGTCGCATTGGAAAAAAATCAGATCTGTGTTGTTCAGAATGCCATGAAAAGATCAGATCCAGGTCGCATATGGGCAACAAAAAAATCGAATTTGGGTCACTTCAGGCTGCTGTGTGAACGTAGCCTTAGACAGCATGTTGAAAGTGTCTAATGCCTGAGCTTTTTTTTTTTTGGTGTAGTAAATAACTAAAAAAAAAAAGTGTGTTTGTGCAATCAGACAGAATTGACTCGTGGATAAAGGTTAAACTGATTCACAAAATATTACTTCTTTTGTGGTAATATAAAAAAATATATACATATTCTACGGCAGATTTTCTCAACTCTTTCCATTTTATATCAATAATAACAGCACAACAAACAAAGAGTGCCCCAAAAAATACCTATTCAATGTATTACTTCACTTTCTTTTATTCATATGNCCCTTAATTTTCCACTTCACTTTGCTTTGTTTTTACCCTTCTAACATTTTCATTCCAAAAAGAACCTTAAAATTGTCTCATTCCTAAACGTGTCAAACAATAAATATTTCCTCCCTTCAGTTTATAATAATTTTAAAAAATCAGAGGAACTTGTTTTTTCCCATGACGTTCCTGTCTTATTTTTTTGCCGCAAGGTTTCATTGTTAGGCTTCAATATGTCCGTTGCCTCTAGATGCAACATAAAACATTTGATCTAGACGAGAAGCTGTCTGTTTCTACTGTAGTGAGTGATTAATGTGTTTCACAGGATCCAGTGACCGGCCTTCTTCCAGGGAGCAGTGACCATCCTGACGCCTGGGTCAGGGACAATGTCTACAGCATTGTGTCCGTTTGGGCCCTCAGTCTGGCCTACAGGAAGAACGCGGACCGCGATGAGGACAAGGCCAAGGCCTATGAGCTGGAGCAGGTGGGTGGAGGGACATTTATGTAGGCTCTCTTCTGTGTTTTTAAAGAGGTGTGCATTAAGTCCTTTTGACATTTAACCCTCTTTGCTTCTATAGAGTGTGGTGAAGCTGATGAGGGGTGTGCTCCAGTGTATAATGAGGCAGGTAAGATCATCCATACTTTGGTAATAAAGAAAATGATTGTTCTACCATTTCTGATGCACCGTCAGACATTATCTGGAAACCTTAACGGTTCCTTTATTTTCTCCTACAGATGGACAAGATAGAGAAGTTTAAATACAGCCGGAGCACCAAGGACTCGCTCCACGCCAAGTACAACACCAGGACCTGCGCCACCGTCGTCGGGGACGACCAGTGGGGCCACCTGCAGGTGGACGCCACCTCTCTGTTCTTGCTCTTCCTGGCTCAGATGACTGCCTCAGGTGCAGCGTTGAACCTCACCCTATTTAGACCCTGAACTTAAACCCAACTTCTGAATGTGCTTTAATTTCCCTTCATGTTGATGTTCTAGGCCTTCATATCATCTACACTCAAGACGAAGTGGACGTGGTTCAGAATCTCATGTTCTACATCGAGGCGTCCTACAAAGTGGCTGTGAGTGTCGCTTCCTTCCAGCTGCTTCGCCTCTTGTTGAACTACTGAGTCTATCCTGAGTTTCTACCTTCTTTTCTGGTCTCCTGCAGGATTATGGGATGTGGGAGAGAGGAGACAAAACCAACCAGGGCATCACAGAGCTGAACGCCAGCTCCATAGGCACAGCTAAGGTTAGTTCTTAGAGTCACATAAGTTACGCTAAAAGCAGAACAGGTGTGCCTGCGAATATGTTTGGCTCCGTGGGTTATTGCTCAGTCACTCCAGCGGCCTTTACGCTGACATTTAGGTGACCCAGCCTCTACAAACTGACTCTGGATCAGATGAGACGGCTTCGTTTTGACGGTTGCATTTAGTTTGTGGAAGCAAACCAAAAACAGAAGAAGCTGAGAAGATCTCTGCTTCATTACGCTTCTCCTTTTTATAATGAAGGAATCCTTAAATGTCCTCATAGAGCCGATCATTGTGCTTTAGTTTTAGCTTCACCCTCATACCCTCTGCCCCTCTCACTCTGAAGCTGTCCTTGGCCGACACCGAGCAGGGAGGTATCAGGTTCTCCTACACAGAAATATCACGGGACGCAAAGTTCTGACTGCAGTCTGCACACACACTCGGTTTAATTTAGGCATTCACCTCCGAGTCAGAGCCACAGCGGTTGGGCTGTGGTCCAGCAATGCAGCAAGATTCCTCCGATTGAAGAGGAGTAAAATCATCAATAAATGAAGATATTCAAAGAGAGGAATTTGTTAGAACAATATTGATGATTTATTAGAGAACTGAATGAAATTTTTAAGCAAAAGTTTAAACTATATCTTAGTAAAAAAGATCTATTTCATGATATGTCGAGATTTTTGGCTGCCTGATATATCAATTTTTTCAGTTCCTAATACCGATTTAAAAACAAAACATTTTAACTGAAACAAGGAGAGAAATTTGGCTACCTCTGCACCCCCACACTGGTAGATGGCGCTATATGGCCTTTGCTTTTTTATCTATACATGCAATTTTAAAAGCTGGGGAAAATATCGCAATATATAGCAATACTGTAATATCATGATAATATTGTATCGTGACGCATATCGTATCGAAGCTCCCATGCCAATACTCACCCCTGATGTTCACACTGTAGGTGTTAATGCTCAATAAAAGATTTTTTGTGAGATCCAATTTTTTTTTGTATTTCCAAATAAATGCGACTTGTATGTGATCTCCTGCATGAACTGCATTCATACAACGCGAGTGTCCTGCATGCACAGTAGAGGACGCAATGATGTCACAAGCAAGCATGCTCTGTGTCTTTAAGGAAGTAAACATGGATGGTGGCGCCGCAGTGCGTCGGGCGATCTTTGCCAACCTTTAAAACTCAATCTTTTCAAGATGGTTTAAAAAGAGAAGACTGACCTCCGCATTATCGTCCACCATGTTTGTTGTTTCTCTTCCCGCTTGTGCGTAGCAAGACGCAGAATAGTGACCTTTGACTATTAATGTCGATCGGGTCAGATGAATGCGACCTGGCTGTTCAGACACATGTCACATTTGAAAAGATCAGATTCGTATCGGATTCAGGACCACATAGCCATGCGGCCTGGGTCGCATTGAAAAAAAATTGGATCTGAGTTATTCAGACTACCATGAAAAGATCTGATCCAGGTCGCATATGGGCCAAAAAAAAAACGGATCTTGGTCACTTCAGGCTGCAGTGTGAACGTAGCCTTAGATGGCATGTTGAAAGTGTCTAAGGCCTGAGCATTTTTTTTTGGTGTTGTAAATAATTGTTAAAAAAGTGTTTGTGCAATCGGACAGAATTGACTCATGGATAAAGGTTAAACTGATTCACAAAATATTACTTCTTTTGTGGTAATATTAAAAAAATATACATATTCTACAGCAGATTTTCTGAACTCTTTTAATAAAAAAAATACATATTCAATGTATTACTTCACTTTTATTCATATAAAGGGAAGTATTTTTTTGAAAGATATTCCTAAACAAATTTTTATCGTTAAATTCATCATGTTAATTTGTTATTTACTTAATTGGATATAGTTGATTATGTTAGGATTTAATACTATATATTAAGTACTGGAATGACATTTACAAGGTTCCCACAGTAGGGATAACATCAAATTCCAGAACTTTCCAGGACCCATTTTTTGAAATCCAAGGACCATGTGTGGCAGTATTTACCCCACTGCTAACCTCTGTAGCTGCTTATCAAGGATGTGTTTTTCAGGGCCTTCGTCTTACATTTATTTTTCAAATTCAGAAACCTTTTGCAAGGATCTGTAGGAACCCTGTACTTTTATTATCTTATGTATTTAAGTATATGATTTTGCCCTCCATATGCCTCAAGGATCACAGCACAATTATTGTGAAAACCATCTCACTCCCTCCATCTTGGTGTCTCGTGACCCCTGGGAGAACCCTACCCCCACTTAGGGAACCCCTCTTCTAAAAATAGTTTCTTAAAGTAGGAATATTGAAACGTGACACTGCTGAGGACACTAATAAGTTAATTGGAGGAAGATGTTCATAGAGGTCGGTTCCCTGTTCTTATAATGAAAAGTAGTGATTCGTTTTTCATCTTTGACCCAATAAAAAATGATAGAGGAATGTGATTAAAAAGTTATATTTGTTTCTTCTTCAGTGTTACTCCTGCAATTTTATTTTTCTATTAATAGGAGCATAAATCTGTAGAAAAAAAAGTCAAATCTTGTCCTGAGTCAGATTTTAATTAGCAGTGTTGACACCTGTTTGGGGCACAGGTTTAAATAAGACACATAAGGAGAATAAACCCGACAGCACTGCTGCGGGTTAACTTAAAAAAAAAAAATCTTTTCCTGATGCCAGTTGTTTTAAGGTTCACTTTCACATAGATCCCTTTGTATTAAAATGGATTTATTTGCCAACTTATTGACAAAAAGGGATGCTTGGGTTTATAGCGGAGCCAAAAAAAAAAAAAGCCCACATCACCACCCTTCCACCACCATGCTTATATGTCAGCCTGGCATGTTTATGTTGAAGTTTTTTAGTTACCCTTTAAAAGTTATAACCTTTCACTATTTTACGCTACTTTAACTACAATTGGACCAATAACTTTAATTTGACATCAGTCTAACTAATCCTCTTAAGTATGGAGAGTGAAGAGTGCCACAATTCAATAAATTAATATCTTATGAAATTAGAGAAATATCTTAAGAATTTACTAAAAATGGAAGTAAATACAAAATTTATTTATATAAATGTATAATTATATGGGCCTCAGTTAAATATACTGCTATATTTTATGAAGTTAATATAAATATTCCATTATTTAATAAACCATGAGTTCATTTAAAGTGTCACAAATCCGTTAAACTCAAGGAGTTGGGACTAGGGCTGCTCCCATAGAAACCCCCCACTCATCCACATCATCCTTAAGTAATTTCCCTCTGGGATTATTAAAGTATGTCTGATTCTGATTCTCTGTAGTTCTGTGCTGCTGGTTTAGTTTTTTTGGCGGAGGGGGTTGATTTTTGAAGCACATTGATTTTTTTCTTCCTCTATTAACACGATGAGACTGACACAATGATAACAAATGTTGCACAAGTTTAAATTAACAAAATAAAGGAAACATTTATTGAGTAAAATCAAAGACATTGGGAGTGGATAGCAGTTGGAGGAAGTGGAAACACGTGTGTTTTACCTGATCTCAAGGCACTGATAACTGGTTTGTTAAACAGGCAGCTTTGGAGGCTCTGGATGAACTTAACCTTTTTGGAGCAAAAGGAGGTCCTGGATCTGTGGTCCATGCTCTGGCTGATGACATACAGCACTGCCAAGTAAACCCACACCTACAGCACGTTCAATCCCACCGATGTGATCCTTGAACCTAATGTTCCCCTCTTTGTGTCTCGCTTTTCCCACCGTCAGTCCATCCTGACGTCGATGTTACCCAGAGCATCCATCTCTAAGGAGGTGGACGCCGGAGTCCTGGCCATCCTCACCTACCCCGCCTTCGCCGTGGAGGACATGAGCATAGTCAACATGACCAAGGAGGAGATCATCTCCAAACTTCAGGTACCATCCCCTTAAAATGTTCCAGAAATCAAATGTAGCCTTTTTTTCATTAGTGAAAATTGGCTATATTCACTAGATTGTTTTTTCCCCTTCTTGTTTAGGTGTTTTTTAGCTCTTTGTTTTTGTTTTCAGGGTCGATACGGCTGCTGCAGGTTTCTAAGAGACGGCCACAAAACTCCCCGAGAGGTAAAAAAAAAAAAAAGAAAACACATTCTGTCATTTTGTCCTTGGGAAATAATCCAGCTACATCAGATAAGAAACCAACTGAACTGTTGTTTTTTTTCTTTTAATCTCCTTGTGACTGTTTATTATGTTTTTAAACCGTATTATCAAATCACTGTAAGCTGGGGAGGTTTTCATTATCTGCAGAGACGGGTGCTTTAGTGGTCAGGTTTGTGGGACGATGTCCAGTTTGAGCCTCTCTTTTTGGTCAGTATTTTGGGAGGAGTTGCCAGCAGCAATTGGCTGCATGAATACCAAACAGGTTCAGGCTCACAGGCCAGTAAGTGTGTTGGAAGAAAACAGGAAGTCTGAAACAGTTTATTTCGTTTAAAGGGAGCTTGTATAGGTTGGTATTTTTAGATGGGAAGGTTTTTACCTCGTGTTTCTGCTTTGACAGAATTGTAAACCAGATAAAATGTCGTCTTTTATCTGTGATAAAGCTTCACAGATCCTTAACAAATGTATAAAAGCTCCTTAAAATTAAACATTTCAAAGCTATGGAATGTCGGGGAAATTATTTGTAAAGAAAATTGAAAATATCACCATAAAGCACCTAGCAAAGATGCTTGCATAGCATATTATTTGTCAGGTTAAACCCAGAAACTTCAATACATTTTACTGGATTTATTTTATATGAACAGAAGGGTTTTTTGAACCTAACTGCAAAGTAATGAGAAAATAATGAGTAACTATAGTTATTCATTATTAAAATCTGAAAAGTGTGGTGTGCTTCTTATTTCACCCCATTTGAATCTGTTTTTTTTTTTTTTATGAATAAATGGGGATTATTCACTTGGTGTAAATATTACCAGAAATGATCTGTTAGTTATACCATACTTTGACTAGGCCCCTCAAACGCATACAATGGAATTTAAACCAGTCTGTTGACTCAGAATGAAAATATTAGAGATATTTAAAACTCTAAATATGTTAAAGTCCTGCAGATGAATATTTATTGTAGTTTGAGCTCTTTTCTGGCGTCTGGTTGCTTTTACTTCCAGAATTATTCTCTGTTTAGCTCCATCCATCCAAAGAAAATCCCTAAAATGTTCTGCCACTATATTACGTTACTCTCCAGTGTCAGACGATGATGATGAACTGAACAAAGCTCTGTGATTTTATCTTATCAACTTTGAATGATGCCGGCTGCTTTTTTATGTAGGTATGATTTTATGTAGGGACTTCTCAGAAAGTGTAATCTAATTTATTAAACAAAAAAAAAATCATAAATGCATTTCCTTCTACAACAAAAATTAATTTATGTCAATGTACCAGATGCTACTATAATAAAAGTTACTTTAAACATTTATGTAAAGCGCTTAAAGATATGAAAGCATCACTTAAAATTTGATGAAAGCAACAACTTTAATTAATGTTGTTTGTATTATCATTACACTAATGGTTGAATTTGTAGAAGTGTTTGTTTGTTCTACCAATAGTTGGAACAGTTTGGAAACTTCTCATCTAGATAGTCGCAGGCAGAGATGTAAAATAAATATTCCTGGAGGAATCTGAGAAACTAAATGGAAAAACTTTTTCTAAATGTCTCACTTTTCTGATTAGGGCTTCCAACTCTATTCTATTTAATTCTATTCTAAATATGGCGCCCCCCGGTGGTTCAAGATGGATGGTGTTCACAATCGTCATGATAAAATTCCTAAAGTAATTGAAGGGCCAAAATATATCATGCAATACATTAAAGTGAATCTTCCATAAAATAAAATATATTTAACATTTATTTATGTATCTAATAGATAATTTAATCATCAAATATAAAATTAAGTAAATAAATAAATTTAAATTGATTAAATAATTAAATTTCCCATTTAACAATAGAAAAATACATTTTAAATGATGTTTTAAAGAATGAATGATCATTTAGAAGATAATTTAATTTAAAAATATAGTTTATATTTATGAATAATAGTTTTTTTTAGGGGGATGCCATTCTGTTGTAATATCTTGGGTCACAGGGTCACAGCGCTGCTCTGGATTACAGATTGATATTTTTACAGCTAAATGATGAGAAGAAGGACGTTGTGGAGGAACTTAAATCTTCTCACCTGGTCTTTGTTTCTCCTTCTCCCCATAAAGGACCCAAACAGGCTGTATTACGAGTCGGCTGAGCTAAAGCTGTTTGAGAACATAGAGTGCGAGTGGCCTCTGTTTTGGACTTATCTCATACTGGACGGCATTTTTAGCAACAGCCATGAGCAGGTAATTTATCTCTGTGTTTAAATCTGCTGTAGGAAATAAAGACATGTCAAACATTCTCCATCTCTGGATAAACCGCAAGAAATTCAAATAATATGAAACATTTTTCACTTTTGTTTCAACGAAAACAAGGTCTTACATGTGGAAAATAACATTACAATAATGGATGATTTTAATAATTATTATAATATATTGGTAATAATTATTTATAAATTTTCTAAACAGTCTGTAAAAACACTCGGCTCAGGAACATCTGAGACAGTTGGCCATCTTCTCGACTGATTGATTGACTTTATTGATCTCACAGTGGAGAAATGTACTCGTTACATCGGCTCAAATAGTCGAAGAAGAATGTGCCAAAGAAAAAAATGTGCGGGGGATATATACATATACAGTGCATCTACATATGAAGATTTTTTTCCTCTTTTCTTAATAGTTATTGCACAGGGTGTTTACATTGATATTTATATAGATAGATATTTTTATATGTAGCTATTGCACTGGGTGTCCAGAGTGCAGCCTAGCATAGAAGCGGCCTTTCTTACTAGTTGTTCGGCCTGCTCAACTCAAAGGCCCTCAGCCTCCTGAGGAGGTGGAGGCGGCTCTGGCCCTTCTTATACAGGGCGTCGGTGTTATGAGTCCAGTCCGGTTTGTTGTTGACATGAACACCTAGGTATTTGAAACTCTGCACCGTTTCTATGTCCTGCCCCTGGATGTTCATGGGGGAGTTCAGGCTGTACATCTATCAGAAACGAAAACAAAAAACCCTCCCAACTCTTCGTCTCCAGTTCTGCAGACTTCAGTTGGCATGTCAAAGATCATGGCAGGACTGTCATAAAGGTGCGAGGGAAAAGCCCAGCCTATTTTGGAACAAGGGATTAATGCTAAGGTTTTATTGTTTTCAGTGGACGAACAGAAAACTGCACATTAGTGCTGAAACAATTGTTAAAATAAATGGTCAAATATGATACACAGTCTAAAACTGGCAATTTGCTGAAAGGATAACCTACCTGCAGCAACAATTAAGACAGAATTCTACAAAAAATACTGCCGCTTTCCATATAAAGTTACAATTCTTTATATTAAATATATATCATTACATACATATACATATATTGTGTATTTTATATCATTTTTGCCATTTACAATTTGCATGAAATACGTCATAAAAGCTTCTTTTTTTTCTAAATTCCAAATGTTTATTTATTTAGAAATATTAATTTATTTAAAGTATTCCTTTTAGATAAATCAATTGGTTAATCGACTACTAAACAGATCAGTAGCTGCAGCCCCACTGCATGTGTAGTCTAATGTTAGGTGTAAAGCATGGTGGTGAAGGTATAAAGATTGGGGGTAGCTTTAAGGTTAAGTGAAACTCTCAATATTTGGCAAATACTTTAGACTTGGATGTGAGATGATCAGCTTAAATTTAATCCTGTGGTTGGAGATTCATCCTAAATTCAGCTGCAGATTTACAGTAGCTCGGCAATAGAGCTAATCAGAGTCCTGTGGTGTGACTGAAAGCTATTCATAAAGAAAACACCTGCAAACTTTAATACGGCGAGACCTGTGTTATTGTTATAATAGGTGCAGGAGTACCAGGAGGCGCTGGAGGGGATCCTGATCAAACAGAAGGATGGGATCAGGCTGCTGCCAGAGCTCTACAGCGTCCCTCCAGAAAAGGTGAAGAATTTCCATCTTTAAGAAGTTACAAATCCACCTTTAGCTCAAAGCTGCTCTTAATGTGATTGTAAACGTGCTCCTTTATGATGTTCAAACAGGTGGAGGAAGAGTACATGAACCCTCACTCCGTAGAAAGGATCCCGATGGGGAAATGTCCCCTGAAATGGGGACAATCCCTCTACATCCTTGGAAAACTTTTATCTGAGGTTAGAAAAATGAACTTCCTGTTTGGAAACCTGCAGTGTGCGTCCTCACTCAGTCTAATGCTGCTTATTGTTGCTCATCAACACAATGATAAAGGCTTAAAAACACTTTTTTTTTCTTAGAGAATTGGGATTTCAGAGTAGTGCTCCTAATACAGTCCAGCAGCTGTGAAATAATACGGAGCAGAATTAGAGGAAACTTGGTGTTGCACAAATTTGATTTGATATTTATATTACATTGAAGATTTTTTTATTAGTTTCGGTACAGCCCATCGAAGAAAAGACAACACACACAGACATGGGGACGGAGTGTCCGAGGCCCTGCTGCTGTAGAAAGGCGCTGCCCTTATAGTAAGACACACAGAAAGGAATTGCAACTGCTGAGGGGAGGAAAAAAAACATATTTCATACTTTATCCTTAGCAGGATACAGTTTGAGATTGGAAAAAAAAAAAAAAAAACTCATCACATAGCAAAAGCCAACACAGATAATGTGACATCTTGCAGGAACATCGAGGAGGATGAGAGGTGCGTATCATATCTGAGCAATGTGGGCAAAGTATGTCCATGAAGCCTGGGGTGAATGACCTTGATATATGTAACAGTTCATCATCCGACCAACAAGGCAGCTTCATAGATGTCTTGAGGGGAGCAGAGGGCGAATTTATTGGGGCTGCAGAGTGTTAGGAAACCGTATGAGGTCCCTTTTGTGCCAAAAAGGTGTTTGTGTCCATGTAAGGTGTGTGTCTGACATTATTTTGTAATGGTAGCTGTACATGTCGTGACTTTATCTGTCAAATGTTTATGTTTTGTTTGCTTATGCATTGTTTCTATGTGAAATATGTGCAGATAGCTAGTCTTTCACTTTGTCCTCATTGTTTGATCACGCTGTGCAACCTGTTACAGTATCTTCTGTCGTTACGTGACAATGTTTGCTCTGTCATTACAATCTGCTGTGTTCCCCGTTCTCATTCCGTCTGCATTGTCCTCTGATGTCTCCTGGCTCCATTATCCAGGGTCTCTTTTCTGTCCTTATTCATAGCGGTTTG
>NW_015150794.1:678409-679711 GCF_000732505.1 Cyprinodon variegatus
GAATTGAATTGTACATACAGCAGAACAGTTTTGATAGCATCATTATATTATCCTCTCTATACACACCAAGAGTGAGTAATTAATGTCACACTAATCTGTTTCTTAAACAAATGTATTCCTTCCCTTTTAGCACATAACCAAACTTGAGCTCCTTAATGGCAGCAATGTGGTCGTCCTCCCATTTTAACGCCTCCTTAACTTTCCTGTCAGGGTAGCTAGCATGCTGACCTCACTTCATGGCCAGAGGCTTAAGAAATGTGATAATGATAAATGTTTAAACATTATATGGAGGGTTAAGTTAGCCATTTTCCGCATTTAATAAGTTTATATAAGGTGGTTAAAATGACTTCCTAAAAACTTAAATTAGAAGTATTAAATGTGTATTTTTTTGTTTAATGAACTGTTTGAATTTAGGGTTTTCTTGCCCCCGGAGAGATTGACCCTCTTAACCGACGGTTTTCAACGGTCCCCAAGCCTGATGTAGTTGTTCAGGGTGAGTTCAAAGCCAAGGGTGCATCACTTTTAATATTTCTTATTAGATTACAGGAAAAAGTCAAACGATTGCTCTTCCTTAGTGTCCGTTTTGGCTGAGACGGAGGAAATCAAGGAGCTGCTGATGAAGAACGGTATAAACGTGGAAACGGTGGCTGATATCCATCCCATCCACGTTCAACCATCCAGGGTCCTCAGCCACATCTACGCCAGGCTCGGTACCGCCTTTAGACCATTTCTTCTTCTTGTGTCAAAAGCTAATGATGTGGAACCTAAAAATGCTTGTATTTGTTTCAGACTAAAATTTTAACATATCATGAACTTTGAAATAATCTTAAAGTCGTAGGTAAATCATGTTTGATGTCAAATCATTCTGGCTTAAACATGTATATAAATGTACTCTTTATCAGATATTGTCTCAAAATTTTGGAAAATTTTGATAAAAAAAAAAAATCCTGTCTTAAAATCTGTGGGGCTTCTTTTCATTATTTTATGCGGGCCAGTTAGTTATACGTCAGCTTGTACTCCTAAATACGGCCAATCATATATCAACATATATCAATCTGTCAATCAAATGTTTTCAGTCATAGCATCTTGATTCATATGTCGCAGCTAATATATGCAATGGTTGAAATAAGAAATAAGAATCATTTACTTTTCACCGGGATGTGTCTTCAGCAGGCGTAGAGCTAACAGAACTGGTAGCGTTGTGAGGCAAGGGCTCAAACATGTACGGCTGGAAGCCTTCTACACCAAACCAAGCTTCTGCCGCCCTGGCGTCCTCTTCCACAACAACTTCATCCCCGCTTT
>NW_015150794.1:680048-686346 GCF_000732505.1 Cyprinodon variegatus
AATCTCCCATTGGGAACCTACTAGCACTAAGTTGCTAACTGGTTAGCAAGATGCTTCAGAGACAACGGCCAAATCAAACTTGCTTGCGAACCTTGCGCCACAACAATCCTGCCCTCTTGATAAACAACCAATCATATTCACTTTATTCACTCGTGTAAAGTCAGGCACCACTCGGAAGAATTCGGAAATGCAACGGTTGGAACAGCTGTTTCCTTACGACTTTTAAATCTGTTATTTATAATCCAGTCCATGTTTGACTCTTCAATCTATTATGTTTGATGGCAGTAATTGAGATGGTTAGGTCAAAAGTGATCAGATGCAGTATATTTTATTTAAAAAACCATGAAAATTATACTTTAGCATCTTTAGGAGGCTCCAATCTGATGCTAACTTTACCATTTAATTGCTAACAATAAGCCTCTGTTCTCACATTGCTTAAACTCAGTATTTTATCTTTGTTTCTATTGATTCTTTTTGACAAGGGATTCAAAATGATATGTTATGTTATATGTTAATGTTTCCTTCTTTACAACAAAATAAGAGTCTTTTTTTTTTTTTCCTCGGGTACAGAGTGTGAAGCTTTAGGGTTAGGACCCTTCCTCATCCTTTCTACCTTTCTTGATTTCCCCCCTCTCCATTTCAGGCCGCAATCCAAGGCTAGGTCTGACGGGGCGACCCTACAGAAGAATAGGAGTGCTCGGAACGTCCAAGTTCTACATTATCAGAAATACCATCTTTGCTTTCACACCTCAGGTAACAAGAAGCAATGAGTATGATCCTATTCTGGATTCAAGTGACTAAAGTTTTCACTGAAGAACCTCTCATCCTGTCTATATTTGCTCTCTGCTAAAACCTACAATAGTTTATCGACCACCAGCAGTTCTACTTGGCTCTGGACAACAAGATGATTGTGGAGATGCTGAGGAATGAGATCGCCTACCTCTCGTCTAGATGGAGGATAACTGGACGACCAACGGTCACCTTCCCCATCTCCCAGACTATGCTGAGTGGGTGTTTCCTCCCCCTGCTGTGATTTCTTTCTTAGAAACAGTCCTGTAGATACTTTGTGAAAGCTGCTTTATTTTTGTTTTTGTTTGCTTTTTTTCCCTGCAGCTGAAGACCGTTCTGATCTGGACCCTGCAGTCTTGGCTACCCTGAAGAAGTTACAGGATGGATATTACGGAGGAGCAAGGTGGATGATAATAATGATGATAATGTTTTCCTATGAAGGTCATAGCTACAACTCCTCCAAACAGATCTTCTCTAGATCAGTCAGGTTTCTGGGCTGTCACTGAGAAAAATGGAGTTTTAGCTCCCACCAAAGATTCTCTATTGAGTTTAGGTCTGGAGACTGGCTAGGCCACGCCAGAACCTTGATATGCTTCTTCCAGAGCCACTCCTTGGTTATCGTGGCTGTGTGTTTCGGGTCATTGTCATGTTGCAAGACCCAGACTTCACCCATTTTCAGTTCCCTAACTGAGGGAAGGAGGTTGTTCACCAAAATCTGGCAATCCATGGCCCGGTCATCCTCTCCTTAATACAGTGCAGTCAACCTGTCCCATGTGCAGATAAACACCCCCAAAGCATGATGCTACCACCCCCATGCTTCACAATAGGGATGGTTTTCTTGGGATGGTACTCATCATTCTTCTTCCTCCAAATACGATCAGTGGAATTATGACCAAAAATATATATTTTTGTCTCATCTGACCACATGACTTTCTGCCATGACTCTTCTGGATCATCCAGATGATCATTGGCAAACTAAAGACAGGCCTTGACATGTGCTGCTTTGAGCAGAGGAACTATCCATGCCATGCGTGATTTCAAACCCTGATGTCTTAGTGTATTACCAACAATAACCATGGAAACGGTGGTCCCAGCTCTTTTCAGGTCATTGGCCAGCTCCCCCTGTGTATTTCTGGGCTGATTTCTCACCTTTCCCACAAGGTCAATCTCCCTCAGCCCCAGTCTGAGGGAGATTCCATTTTCTAATGATTGCCCCAACAGTGAACCTTTTTTTCACCAAGCTGCTTGGCAATTTCCCTGTAGACCTTTCCGGTCTTGTGGAGGTGTACGATTTAGTCTCTAGTATCTTTGGACAGTTCTTTGGTCTGGCCCATGATAGTAGTTGGATTCTTACTGATTGTATGGGGTGGACAGGTGTCTTTATGGAGCTAACTAACTCAAGCAGGTGCATTTAATTTAGGATAATGAATGGAGTGGAGGTGGACATCTTGAAGGCAGACTAACAGGTCTTTGAGGTCAGAATTCTAGCTGATACACGGGTGTTCAAATATTTATTTGCTGCCGCTTCATACAAATGAATAGTTCAAAAAATTATGCATTGTGATTTCTGGATTTTTCTTTTTTTATGATTATGTCTCACACACCTATGATGACAATTTCAGACCCCTCCGTGATTTCTGAGAAGGGGAACTTGCAACATAGCAGGGTGTTCAAATATTTATTTTCCTCCCTGTGTATGTGTCTTCCAGGTACTTGGAGAGTAACAGCTTTTCAAAAAGGTCCTGTTTGTGGAGCGCTTCTTGGTAATCACTTCATGTTTTAAGCAAGGAAAGCAGCTTTGAAGCCATACAGAAGTTCCTGCTTTTTCTCTGGATGTTTAAATGTTTGCTAATGCTAACCAAAGGTCAGGGAACACCTGAAGATCAACCTTTGGTTAGCATTAGCAAACCAAAACGTTTGCATTAGCATTCGGACCTAAAGAACTGGCTCGCCAACTGTACAATCGAACACTTGAACAAGAGCTGACCAGTGCGGGTGCGCCGCCTACTGGCCGGGAGGAGCTACAGGTGTAGCTATCTCTTTAATACTATTTCTATTCTCACCATTTTCACATCAAACTATTTTGTTTCCTGTCACTAAGGACCCAGACTGGAAAACTGTCGGAGTTCCTGACCACTTCCTGCTGTGCTCACCTCAGCTTCCTGGACGGTAAGGGTTCCGGCAGCATGGGCCGGCACGGCGACCATTATGGTGATGATGATGATGACGGCGATGGATACGTGCATGAATTGCGTAATGATGATGGTAAGAATAAAGAGAGCTTGGCTAAATGATGGAGGGGAATGGTGACACCAGCTGGGGGGAACGGGAGGATTGGAGCAATTTACACCAGTAGGGGGCGTTTAGTGGGTTTTCACGGCTGGTTTGACCATTCCTTTTAAAAAGTAGTAAAAAATGATTAAGTACAATGAAGGTAGCTTTAAACATGGATAAAAATGTGTAAAACTTGGTCATAAAATTTTGAAATTGTTCTTTAACGTTTCCTAATATTACAGTATATTAAATTGATGCCATTGTGACTTTTATGGATTAAACTAACTTCTCTGACCCTTAATTTAATAAAATGTTTTTAAATTTCCAATGGAAAGCCGTCATAAACCTAAATAACCTGCAGAATCGCTTTAATCACCTTTTCCTACTTTATTACATCATTTGTACACTGACCCTCTTCCTGTTGAGAGTTTCACCATGATGATGATGATGATAATGGTATTGTTGGTTTGGTGAGGTAGCACGTACTCTGAATCAGTCCATCATTTTAAAGAACTTTTGCACGGCAGCTTGAATTGATTGGAAAAAATGTTGCTTTTGGCTGCAATAAAGTTGCAACGCATGCTGGAATGAAAATGTTTGTGCCTGCCTAAGCATGCATAAGGATTTATTTTTGCAAGCATGGGCTCTAAGAAGCTGGCTTCTTGCATTTGTTCCTAAATGCATCATATTGGAATTGAGTGTGTTTTTCTTTTGAGCTCACTTTTCTTATATTCAGAAACGATTCTGGTGGTGCATTTAGGTGAACGCGCTCTTTATAAATGACTCGCTAATGAATAACAAACTGCTTTCAGACTTGTCAGTTATTTAGTGTAATTTCAGTCAAATATTTGTCAAATATTTGTCTTTTTTTTCTAGGTTTTTTGTGATCCTATAAATTTGCACCTTTTTCCGTCCGAGCCTGTTGTTGATCTTTCCGTTTTTATTTTCCCCTCCCTTCAGAAGCGGACGACCTCGCCCAGTATCTGGACCACCTGCTGGCGCACTCTGTCCCCAAGAAGTCCAAGCATCAGGCGGGAGGCCTGGGAAGGTTCAAAGCTGTGGCCACCAAAACCAAAGAGATGGTTTCCCTGATGAACAAAGCTCAGGATCTGAACATTCAAAGTGAGCAGCTCATTCAGCAACAGAAAAAGCTGTTTCTAAACCCTCTGAACAAATCCAGGTACTAATGATTTATTTCTTGATCTGTCCAGATGTCAACATGTACCTGCCGAGCAAGCTGTTTCGTTCTTCTCAGCCGTCGCTCAACCTGAACCTCCCAGACCCCTCTGAACCACAGGAGCCTCAGGTTCTCTTTCTTCTTCTCCCCGGCCTGCTCTTAAAGATCTGCCTCACCCTGAACACATCATCCTGTCATCTCTTTTCCAGAGCTCTGAGGTGTCAATTAGCGTGGAGAGCGGGATCCCCAGAGACGAGAGCGGAGCCATCGACTACAACGCTCTGGTGCAGCTGCTGAAAGACACGAAAAGCCTCCCGGACCAGGCAGACATACTCTACATCCTCTTCAAAGACAAGTGAGGGTTTTGGTCATGTGGGCTGTATGGTAATAGAAAATCTATTAACAAAATCACCACAATAAATGCCTAGCTGCTACTTTCTGTGCCTCCATCGCTCTCATGCAAATCCTTGATAGGGTTGCAGTTTCCAAAAAAAGATTAGTAGTAGATAGTAGATGGAAACATCTCAACATGTTTTTTGTTGAATCTATAACTCCTGTTTTCCTAAAGGTAAAGAGTAAAAATCTAACTTCATAATATTAAGGTCTGGTCTAGAATATCCGGTGACAGTGGTGGATCTAGGGGGCATCTACTTAGGCAACAATCCCGAGTGTTTCCCCAAGAGCCCCGGATCTCGCTTCTGAGCTGATCTGAGTAAAATATGCAATAATGGAATTCACCAGATGGTGGCAGCATTTGCAGGAAAGCAGCCTGTAGCATTCTGGTGCAGAAGAAGTGATTTCCCCCCTCATCGCTGTTGAGCGCCTCCGTTAAGTTACCTGCAAGTCTTTAACTGTGTTTGTTCCTCTCTTCATCAACAACAAACCCTGTGGATTTGGTTATTTTTCATCGTTATTTACCATAATTAAAGGAGGGGAATCATATATTTTAGCTGACAGAAATAATCCATTCCCCCTTTGATGATCTCTATGAAATTTATTTTCTGTTTAGATGTTTATCTAACAATTTAAAAATGTTCCAAAAAAAGTTAAAAACAAAAACCACTGGACTTTTTTTTCCGAGATTGAAGATGTTTGGTTTTCCATCCAGAAAGTTTTCTCAATTCAAAATGTCTGGAGCAATGCTTCTCCATACAGTCATATTTATTTTAACTATTTTGGATTTCAAAATATAACATACTAAATGTTTCCAACCAGTGTTCATTTTGTCAGCTTTTTTAAATTTAGTCATAGTCACAATGACAAAAATCAATTTTAGTCTTAGTCATATTTAGTCATTGCCTTCCCAATTTAGTCTTAGTTTTAGTCTAAATGATGAAGATCGATTTTAGTCTGAGTCAAATTATAGTCATGGATCATACAGGCGGTACTAGCCTTTGAGTACCGACAGGCCCACCCGTTCCTTACCTTCTTCCACATGGCAGCATGTTGGCACCTCAGATGTCTCTTAAGATTCGTTGTGTTCTACCCTGCCATTTTGAAGCCGCAGACACTTTGCTGGCGTCCTTCCTCCGGTGTCTCCACATCTTGGCCACCACCGGCATCGGTGGCATGATCAATCATTATCATGCAGGTTGTTTTGTTGTCCTTCACGTTGTAAACAGGATGGCTCCATACATCCAGGCCCTATTTTCGCCCAGCTCCTCCAACAAACCGTACACCGGTATCCGAGCCCGACGCAATGACTGCAAAGTTAAGCTAGCAACGGTTAACTGCTACCAGTGATCCTAGGAGTATAAGCCCTCTGTTACTACTGATTGAGCAGCGCACTGCCCCCGGGACAGGCGCCATGTAGGGACAAACAGCGCAACAACACGTAATCATCTATGACGTTCAAGAAACACTTCTATTAACAATTACAAATTAATTATAAACAATTACATTTTTTTATGTCCATTTGTCCATGGCTTGTAAATTCCGTCTGGTCTTAGTCTTTAACGAAAATCATTGTTTCTTAAAGCTACAGTGTGTAATAATTACAGGGATATACAGTCAGAAATGTAATATATTATACATAACTATGTTATTTATCATCATCTA
>NW_015150794.1:686368-688330 GCF_000732505.1 Cyprinodon variegatus
CTACTTATTTTTGTCCAGCTTTAACATCGGTATCGATATCGGTTATTGGCTACATGAGTTTTAAAATATCGGATATCGGCCAAAATCCCAATATCGTGCATCCCTAGTTTTAGTCTAAATGATGAAAATCAATTTTAATCTGAGTCATATTATAGTCATGGCTCATCCAGGCGGTACTACTAGGACCCGTCATATAGCCTTTGAGTACCGACAGGCCCACCCGTTCCTTACCTTCTTCCATATGGCGCTTGAGATTCGTTGTGTTCTTCCCTGCCATTTTGAAGCCGCAGACTCTTTGCTGGCGTCTTTCCTCCGGTCTCTCCACATCTTGGCCACCACCGGCATCTGCAGCATCATCAATCATTATCATGCAGGTTGTTTTGTTGTCCTTTACATTGTAAACGAAATGGCTCCATACATCCAGGCCCTGTTTTCGCCCCGCTCCTCCAACAAACCTTACACCGGTATCCGAGCCCAACGCAATGACTGCAAAGTTAAGCTAGCAACGGTTAACTGCTACCAGTGATCCTAGGAGTATAAAGCCCTCTGTTACTACTGATTGAGCAGCGCCATGGCTTGTAAATTCCGTCTGGTCTTAGTCTCGTTAACGAAAATCCTTTTTTATTAACGTCATATTTTTATTTTGCGGAAACAATCTTTGTGCGTCATCATCACGGGAAAAAGGGCCATTAACGAAATATTTTCGTCATCGTCCTGGTTGACGAAATGAACACTGTTTCAAACATAATATAGAAAAATCACAGTTTCGAAATTAACAGGATTTGTTTATTTTTTCCCATATAATGGTGGAAACAGATTATATCAGGTGGCTAAAATGTCTGATCTCCGTTTAATAAGTTTGGCAAATAATGATCAAATGTGACCAAATCCACAGGGTTTGTTGTTAATGAAGAGAAGAATAAACACAGTTAAAGACTTGCAGGTAAATTAATTTCTTCCCATGTTATGGAGGGGGAACCAATTATTTCAGGCAGCTGAAATATCCATTCTCTCCTCCTCCCATATCTTTGGGAAATAAAGAGCAAGTGTTTCCAAATTCTCAAAAATTATATCTGATAGCATGTAGTATACTAGAAATGTCCTTAATCCAGTAATCTGTCATATTTTACATTAGAAGGGGATTTACCAGAAAGTCTACACTCTCGTCTTCACCCTCAGGGCTAAGCCCCTGATCTCCTAGAATACTAGATCCGCCCCTGTCCGGAGATTTGAAATCCAAAGCTTTTAGAATAGAATAGAATAGAATGGAATAGAAAATCCCTTTATTGTCCCAAAATGGGGACATTCTGGTGTTTATAGCAGCAAAAAGATTATAGAAAAAAAAATGGTCACCTTAGAAAAATGTATAAGAATAACATGATAGTGAAGAGTTAAAAGATAAAAAACAAAATACTGTACTATAAAGTGTTTTAACAATATAAAATTGCAGAAAAAGAAAAAAAGTGGGACAAAAATGACAGTTGAGAAGATATAACTTTTCTTTGTCAAATATGCAGAGTATATGAGGAAAAACAGACTGGCTGTATGAAGATCTGCAGTTTAAACCTGTTGTCTGCGTGTTCTCAGAGGTATGGAGTGGGACACCGGGCTGCATGGGAAAGGCTCCACAGTCAAATCTCTGCTGAGCGAACTTTATGAGAAGGCTGGTGACCTCAAGCACTGGGGCCTCATCAGGATGATATCAGGCATGCTGAAGAAGAAGGTGGAGGAGCTCGACTCGGTATGAAGCCATCTCTGCACCAAAAAGCATCTTCGTTGTCCAGAATTCAATCCCTATTTGGAATTAATCTAAAGTTGATTGATCTGGTCATCGACTGACGATTAATTAATGAGCAGAAATATTCTTTAAAAACAATTTTCTCTTTGGGCGTGCTTCGGTGGCGCAGTGGTTAGTGTGCACATATATATCGTGTATATATATATATATATATATATATATAT
>NW_015150794.1:689195-706189 GCF_000732505.1 Cyprinodon variegatus
ATAGATAGATAGATAGATAGATAGATAGATAGATAGATAGATAGATAGATAGATAGATAGATAGATAGATAGATAGAAATTCCTTTTAAGTGGACCTTATAAATTAATTGGATGGAATAAATTTTAATCCATTAATTGACAATGAATCAAAAGTCAATTATTTTACATCCCTAAGCCCTTTTCTACTATCTAAATGTTGCCTCTTTTTTCATTCTTTCCTGTTTCCTGCTTCTCTTTCTGCCTACCACCTTATGTCCTTTCCTTCCAAGTGTCCATCATTCTCTGTCCGCTTGTTACTTTCTACCAAATTTTGTTTTCACTTCAGTTTTTTCTTTATGCCCTCCTCCTTTACCACCAGTTTCTGTGATGTACAGGTTCAATATTTAAATCCAGTTGCAATAGCTACCATAACTTTATAGTTATAATATTCTGTATTTTACAATGAATAAAAATAAGACTGTGGAAAATACTAATGTATTGAAATGTATCTCCACATCATTGTGTAGGCGTGCTCTGATTTGTTGGCGCACCAGAAGCACCTGACAGTGGGCCTCCCTCCTGAGCCGAGGGAGAAAACCATCACGGCCCCGATCCCTCCGGACCAGCTAGCTGCTCTCATCGACGAGGCCAGCGACAACAACATCAGCGTGGCCATCCTCACCCAGGTGGGTAACCACGTCCCGCACTCACAAAATCATATAGATCTCTTTTAACCTCTACTAAACAAGAACTCTTTCCCGCCATGTCTCCTAGGAGATCATGGTGTACCTGGCAATGAGCATCAGAACCCAACCCAGTCTGTTTAGCGAGATGTTCCGGCTGCGTATCGGTCTCATTATCCAGGTTATGGCTACTGAACTGGCTCAGTCTCTCAACTGCTCAGGTGGGGCTCTAACAAATAAACCTCTGGATGTGAGGATCTTACTGGTGGATCAGAGTTTAATAGGGACTTCTACGTTTGTTAGAGCTGATATTAACTGCTAGAGCTCTCTGATTGGCTGTCCTGAACTGGTTTCTGTGCAGGAGAGGAGGCCACCGAGAGTCTGACGAGTCTCAGTCCGTCCGAGCTGAAGAATCTGCTGCACCACATCCTGAGTGGGAAAGAGTTTGGAGTGCAGCGCAGCGGTCAGTCCTCACATCCACATTTCACACCTCTACTGAGAGTTCCCCTCGTGTTCACTACATTACTTTTTAGTTTCTGTTTTAATTTAAATAGTCACTAAAGCTGATAAATTGAAATCAAACATTGTGTGTCCAGTTTTCCATTATGTGCAACATAAGAATACCAAGAAAATTAAAGAAAATTGCTAGCAGCAGTCATATTGAACAAATAAACAGAAAGAAATTGAATACCTACATCTGCAAATCCCTTCCTAATACCCTTTTCCAGAGCCAGGTTTCTGTGAGACGTCATTTCCTGTTTGTTTAGAAACATCTCTGATATGGATTAACAAAACAAGGCTGGGGAGTCACAGCTGTACAAAATCTGCAAGAGTTACTTTATATTTATAATACAACATTGATAGGATGGTAAAAGATTTCTTCAAAGTTCTTCAAAATTACAAGTTTATTTTGGTGACAGGAATGAGTTCTGGGTATAACTGGGAAGTCTGTGCTTCAGCTTTGTCCTTCCAGCGTCAAGTATCAATCCAGCTCCATTTTGTTATTTATCTTTGTTATGAGGAGGGATGTAAGCTCCCCATAAAGCTGTGGAGGGGAGACCTCTTCAATAGGATTTATTTGACCATCAGCCTGGTTCAGATGGCATTGAAGCAAATCTTGGATTTTAGGTCTCTGATAAAGCGGCACAGCTGATGATATAAAAAATATCCCTCCCTCCCTCCCTCCCCTGTTTTCCTCCCTCCCTCCCCTGTTTTCCTCCCTCCCTACCCCCGTCTTCCTCCAGCTTTTGCAGGTTCTTTGTTTAAATCCTGACTTCTCTAGAAATATCTACTATAAATCTATTACTAAATTCAAACATTCAGTGAGCACTGGAAGATTTGTCTGGATTTGTTTAAATGAAAAATATGCAGGAATGCAGTGAAATTAAACAATATGTTTGGTTTCTTCACAGTAAGGGAGGTGGATGCTGGGGTCAGTCCTGCTATCTCCATCCATCACCTAGGCAACGCAGGAGCCACGAAGAGCGAGAGAGCGGGCATCAGTAAGCTGAAGAGCGACATGAAGATGGTAGGCAGCTGGGGCTCAGGAGATCTGTGGGGGGGGGACTTGAACATATTTAACTCAGCCTGCATTCAGAAGTTCACTGACACAAAGAGTCTAACTCTAAGGCTATTTTAATCTGGAGGGAGCCAGATTAGGATAAGATTATTTTATGGTAAACAGTGTGGTGAACTGGACTTTTGTGCTTTTTACAGCTGGAGCGCAGGTTGTCTATGATGGACCCCAGTAAGGTGATGCCGATTATTTCACTGGGTGTTAATTCACCTTAAGGGTGCAAATTGAACAAATAATTCTTGGGAGAAAATAGATTCACTGAAGGTGATTTTAAAAGAATGAAATTGAAGATGGGAACCTATTTTTATTTCAAGCCCTGATTAATTACTGTAATTACTGTATTTTACTGTAATTTTCACATCTGATTAAGTAATCCCACTTTCTGAAGGAACTGGTGTTGAATCTCTGTTGCTCAGGGTCTGTGTTTAGATCCTATTTGGGCCGTAAAATCCTAGGTCTGTTTGAATGAATCACAAATACATTGGGGGTCATTTAAAAATGGCATTTGAGTTGTTTAGTCTGAATCCATAACTCTTCCTTATAATTTCACTCAGTCCTTTCCAGAGTTCTCAGCCTCCACTGATGTTATTTTGCCGCTAATGAGGCAGGGTTTCTTGAATATTTTGAATGGCTCTCAAAAAACATTTCTTGAGCCCTTGTTAAAAACAAGTCAGAAACACTTGTTTCAATAATAAGTTAGTAGAGGCCCTTCAGTGAAAAAGGCTTTTATGAAATATAATTTAGATGAAGGTATGGGAGCAGCATATATTTAATGCAGTATCACTGTATACAAGATTTGATTGTTTTAAAGTGCTTGCCACCTAACCCATGCAGAGACTCCAGATATACTGGAACTTAGGGAGTGCATGGGAAGCAAAAAACAGAAAGGAGATGTGAGTCATTTATATGAATAAGAAATCAACCAACACAGTTAGACTACTGATTTAGGTTGGGGAAAAAAGGCCACATTAAAGAGAGTATTCGTAGTTGTTGCCTTCTCCTTATCCAGGACCGGGTTCAGGGGTCAGCAGAGATTCCCAAACATCTTTCTCCCCATTCCACCTCCTCCAGGTCAACCTGAGGTGTTCCAGGTTCAGCCGAGATACATGTTCGCTCCATTATGTTCCGGGCTGTCCCCTATGCCTCCTTGGAGTCAGATGTACCTGGAACACCTCCTTAGGGAGCCGTCTAGGGAGCTATCCAAAAAAAAAGATGTCTGACCGACATCAGCTGACTCCTTTAGATGTGGAGAAGTGGCTCTATTTTGAGCCGCTTTCTCACCAGATCTTTAAGCTAGTCCCCAGCCACCCTGTAAAGAATGCTCATTTCAGCCGCTTAGATCCTGGATTTCCTTTTTTTTGGTCCAAACCCATATTTATGACCATGGCCGAGCATAGCGTTATCCTCATTAAAGCAGCTGCCTTACCGATTTGTCTGCTGATCTTCCGCTCCATTCTCCACTCGTGAAGAAGACCCTTTGATATTTAAAATCCTCCATTTGAGAAAGGAACTGTGGAGTTAGGAAGCTTAGACGGAGGCATTTCTTGCATGAAAAAAAATTTCAAATGTATTTACTCTCCTCAGACGGAGAGATGGGGCTCTGACTGAGGCAACCTCAGTACATACATTTATACAGCAAAATCCCTACACACACACTCCCCCCAGGGGAACCAACCCACCCCCTGCATAAAGAACTTTCTCACACTTGAACATTTGTAGGTAAAACAACTTGAGTTCATCAGGTCCGTTCCCTGTCAGGTTAATATATCTTTCACTGGCCAGATGGATCTCTTCAAAACAGCAGTCTTCCCCTTCATGCCATGAATGATGCTGTGTAACTCATTCTTATCTCTCATTACCTTCGTTTGGAGCCTGTGAGGCTAAGAACAGACATACCTCAACAGTTTTTTACTCCACAGAACTCTTGTCCGACCTGAAGACTTAAAAGCCCCTATGACAAGAAAAAACAGAGGCAAGCGATAAGGCTAGGCCTGGTGGTAGGATTCCTTATTGCAGAACCCTACCAGGCCAAGCTTGAACGAGTGACTGAAGGCCATCTTCCATTGGCCCACCACCTGCAGGGGGTTGCACCTTAAGGAACCGGTGCAAAGAGCATTGGGCGGCAGTCAGAGGCAGATGCAATATGTGAAAATTGGAACTGAAACTGGAGCCATCATCTCTACAGCAGTGATTCTTACTGTTAGCCATGCTAACTATGCTCCGATGCTAATTGTAAGAAAGACAATTTAGAAAACGTTGAATCTCTCTGTCACAACAATTGTTCTGTTAGCAACGCTAACTATGCCGATCACTAGCATTATATGCCAAAGTTTGTTCATAAATATATATTTTTTGTCTCGGACTCCATAGTTTTTCTCAGTTAGTGGGGCTAACTGTGCTAATTGCTAGTATTTGATGCGAAAGACGGTTAAAAACGTATGATTTTTGCCTTTTTATAAACATCGGTGCTAAGGAATAAACCTAGAAACTCACATCCAAGCATTAGAAGTTAAAATGTAAATAAACCATCCTGACTATGACCACCTCCAATCTTTCATCTTGTTCTTAAGATTTGAAGTAAGCAGAAAGGTTAGGCTTTTGATTTGATGAACCAGCATAACAACATCAAAACCTTTAATCCTGTTTCTTAATTTCAGTTCGACCAGCCATTGACGCCTACTGAGAAGGTGATGACTGTTGGCAGTTGGTTAATCAGATATTACTAATTTCTCTCTGCAAAGCTGTTGATTTTTCTTCCAGCCTAAAGGATGGTCTGGTGCATCCTAATGCTTGTTTTTTTCTTTTAATAAAACCAACCGGTTTGACCTTTTAACAGGTTGATTAACTCTCATATTGTCTGCTGCCTGACTGTCTTTAAAGTGGTGAATATTAACTTCCCTTAAAGTGAATTTCTTTTTAGAATAACGACTAATTCCTGCCGGGGACTTGATCAACTACCCTTTAATCTCCGTCTTTTCCTACTCTGGTGTCCAATCATGCATGTAGTGAGTCCTCTGGCTTTGGGGTTGATCCGATCCGTCCTTTTTTGATGACCTTCTTTTATTTGCTTTATCCCTTATGTCCATGTGTTTGTTTGTTTCTCTTGTCCATTTTTTGTTCTGACTCTTAGGGCGCCCGAGCTCAGTCAATGGACATAGAAAGCATCGAATCTGGGGTAAACGTTTGCCTTTTTTTGACAGTTTCTTTTGTTTCCACGGAGACCTGTGGATTTTTTTTATTCACTTTTGTTTTGTTTGTTTTTTTTTTTATGGTTGACATTTTGGGAGTAGTGTTTTAGGAGCCTATAATTCCATCACTGCACTCTTTTAAATCCACTAGAAGACAACTGTCACAAGGCCGCAAGTTTAAATTGCTTCTGTAGTTTCTAGCTTTCAAAAATCTGAATGGAAAAACATCTTTACAGACTAAATTCATAATTATGATAAGCCTATTCCTAGTTATCACATTCCTTTTCATCATCTGAAGCTGTTATTTTTACAATATGGTGAAAAATGTCAAGATGTAGTGCTCCTTCTAGTGGAATGGTCTGGTTAATGAAACTTCCCTCATTTATTGGTGGAACCAAAGAGACATCATCGCCTTTAGACAGAGGTGGGTAGAACACAAAACTTTTACTTGAGTAAGATATTTTCTACCTTTTACTACCTATGCTAACTGTGCTAATCACTAGTATTAGATGCTAAAGACAGTTTGAAAATGTAAAAGATTAGCAACTTTCTACCACCTTCACATATTTTCACATAATTAAAAGAAAGAGTTAACCTTGTGCTATAAGCTGGATTGTCGAATACGTCCATCTCTTAACAACCAGCGAGTCGGACCAATGACATGCCAGCAGTGTGTTTTGGGGCGGGACATGTAGCAATGACGACAGTCAGAGTGGCCTTGCTGGGGCATTACAAACATGGAAACGTTGGAGGACTCACCTGCTGCAGTTGACTCAGTTTTAGCTAAAATAGCGACAATTTCTTGTTTAAAAATAAGCAAAGAGAAGCACTTTGTGCATTTGTAGATGGAAAAGACAACAGGGTTTAGAAAAAGTTTGATTTTTCGGCTTGCTCTGCTGAAACGTCACGATTCCCTGCTACGATTGGTTGAAAGCGTATCATGGAAGGCGGGTGCTAGCTGGCACATCACCCAATCAGCTCTAAGTATTGTACCAAACGTCCTGCCTTTTCATGGACAGACTGATTGATAATGAAGAACAGTTCTACACATATCAATATGGCCACTGCCAGGTTAAGAAAGGGTAGCCGTCCAAGAAATAACTCAAAAATGGTGAATACAGCACTAATAAGGGTAGCAATAAGTAACAAATGAAACCATTTGATTTACCATGTAGGATTATTTAGCAAAATACAAAAACATTCGAAGTTATGTCCACATTCTGGTGCTTTAAAGACAAACAAAATGAGACCAATAAATTATTTATTGGAAAATAATTAACTTTACCAGAGAAAACGCCTTCAAATATATTTATCCTAAAATAAAACTTGTAATTAAAAGAAAATACTTGCAATTAAAGTTGGTTAGAACAGGGAAAACTCCCTGTGTATGCTGTATTTCACTGAATAAATAAGGTTGTTTAGTGAGGTTAATCATTGTTGGTAGGATAGCCAGAGGTTTTACTGAAGTTAATGTGGCAATACCTCATAACTTTATTATTCAAGTGAAAAAGTTCAGGCTCTAAAATTATGTTTGTGTCAAAACTGTGATAAATGTGAATACTACCCACCTCTGCCTTTAGCATTGGAGTATCTCAATTGGTAAAATAAAAGGATATACTTGCAGGATGCTTGTTTTCTTTCCTCCCAGAGCCCATCAGGTCAGGTTTTGTGAAGATGTCTGAACACTGTGCTTTTAAAAAAGCAGAGGGCTCCATTTCACCAGATCTACAGAGACTTTGTCTTTTGTCACCCTCACTCTTCAGAGGTACAGGCTCCCGTCTGTAGAGTCTCTTGACGTTCCAGACAGCTTCCCCGGTTCCAAGGACTCCAGACACGGACAGTGGCTGCGCAGGAGGCGGCTGGACGGCGCGCTTAACAGGGTTCCAGTTGGCTTCTACCAGAAAGTGTGGAAGATCCTGCAGAAGGTCTGCTTGAGGGTTTCATATTCAATGAATGATTTTCTCTAAAGCAAACTTTAGCCACTAGGAGTGCTAGACCTGGAAGGTATAGGTCTAACGCCCCTTAAAACACTGTAGCGGAGCAGATTGAGAAGCCTCAAGGGGAAAATACACCAACCCATTATGGCGTGCAAGTTCAGCAAAGCAACAGGCGCACATGCTACTCGCAGGTTACGCGTGTGACAGCACTACGTAACAAACTACTACATTATTCACACCAGATGCATTATATATGATTCATCTAATTTAGGTTGAACTTCTTATTTTAGATGCATATATTCTCCTTTTTGGCAATCAAAAAAGAGGAAAACAAAATCTGATGTCAAAGTTTCTCTAGAGAACACATCAACGATTGTGCCTTGTCCAAACCTAAAGTTTTTCAGTTCCTCTATACCCAGTCAGACGTCCTGTGGGCTATATTACTGGTAATTTTATAACTTACTAGGGTGACTATTTGGAGACACCGAACAAACCAAAGCAAAGTCCCACATTTTAGCCGGTCAGTTATATCAATAAAGTCAAATATGATTACAGGTGCCTTTTCTAAATGCGAAGAAAGCAGAGCTAAAGTCGTTGTCACAGAGCTGGTGCCTAAAGTCATGACCCAGCTAGGATCGAGCTCTTAAAACAAAATATGATGGAAACTATGGTAAAAGAGACTGTGAAGTTGGATTTCAGGGCAGTTTGATGTAAAGCAACTCTGTTAAAGTGAGCTGCAAAAGCTTGAAAAGTTCAATTCAGGCAACTGGACGTGAAGTTTTCTAGAAGTTTTGCCTCTCATCCAAGAGGTTTCCTCAGTTTCTTTCTGGCCAAGGAAGACGGATGGTTTGAGAGAGGGCTTAAAGAAGCCATCTTTGTTAATCTGGAAATAAACCTCACTGAGACATCACACTCTGATGAGGGAGCTAAGGACTCATCAGATCTCCCTAATGACCATTAACACCTCCCATGTGACCTCCGTGGCCAACCCAGTAGAAGGGATCAAAGCCGCCTTTTGCTTTTCCTCTAAATCTTTGTTAAAACTACAGTATATTAATCTCAGTGCTCCCCACCACATGTTAGAACTGAAGAAGCCTTTGAGATGAGAGGCGAAACTTCACGTCCATTTGCCTAAACTAAACTTTTTAAGCTTGACCATGTCTAATGATTAAGCAGCGCTCTGGGTCACATGACCTGATAAATCATTTAATATATCTCAAATGACAATACTTTCATCAAAAGTTACACTATTTTGCTTTAAATCATGTTGGATTATTTTTATTTTTTCAGCCTAAGAAAAATTAAGTATTCATTAAAACCCCTTTAGATTAAATTAGCAGATCATGGTGCCGGGATTAAGTCTGTTATATTAAAACAAACTGATCAACTATGGCACATATAATGTGTTTTAGAAAACCAACTGAATTGGATCAAATAAGCACATTTTGCATGCCAAGAAGGGCTCAGTAAAATTGTTGGAAATTAATACTTGTATTATATTATAAGCAGAGATAAACAGTTGATTTTGTTGCAGTGCCACGGTCTGTCCATAGAGGGCTTTGTCCTGCCATCTTCAACCACCAGAGAGGTGAGAAATTGGCACACTGCCGTTTTATCTGTTTTATAATCACTTAAAAAAAAAAGGGAATTCTAAATAATCTTTGGTTTTTATTATTTTCAGAAACAAGGCAAACTGTTTTATTTGGTTAATTATTCACTGATTGGCAAAGTTATGTGGTAAAATGTCTGGAGAGATGGACCCTAGTCACAGTTCTTTTGTTTTTCACTTTTATTTCTTCATTAAAATAATCCGGCTATAATTTGTTTTGCATCACAGATCTTTATTTTACAGACCGTATCAAAGATGCATCCTTAGAGATGATGTTTCCATACTAGTCAGTTTTCAATGTTTAGGTTTAGGATGGCTGATGAGCAAAGTTAACTTGTTTTAGAACAGTGTTTGAGATTCATTAAATTATTCTTTGAGACAACAAAATTTTTATTTTTCAAGCAAGATTGGTGATGTAGCTTCCAAATAACATTTTGTTTTTGGCTCTACTTTTTAAATCTCCTCCCTCTTTGCTCTCTCCAGATGACCCCTGGAGAGATAAAGTTCTCTGTCCACGTGGAGACGGTGCTGAACCGCGTCCCGCAGCCTGAGTACCGACAGCTCCTGGTTGAGGCCATCCTGGTCCTCACCATGCTGGCCGACGTGGACATCCCCAGCATCGGCTCCATCATTCATGTGGAGAAAATCGTCCACCAGGCCAACGACATGTTCTACAAAGATCAGGTCAGAATCCGCAGACTCGGCTCCAAACACATGCTTCCAGATCTTAGCCCCTGTATCAGACACGTTTCCTGTTTTCTGTCCTGCAGAAGGACCTGGGAGCAGAAGAACACATCCTGGAAAAGGACCCGTCCACAGGAGTGTGCAGGCTGCTGTACGACAGCGCCCCCAGTGGACGCTTTGGGAGCATGACCTACCTCACGAAAGCTGTGGCAGTGTATGTGCAGGACTTCCTGCCCAGTGGGGCGTGTGCAGTGCAGTGATGGTCTACAAGAAAAGAAAATATTCTAGAGTGTTTATGATAAAGTCATAAATGAATAGAGAGGATTGAGAAAAGCAGAGAATCTTTAGGATGTCGAAGGGGTCGAAGCCAAACGGCACTCTGTCATGTTTCTACCTTTAGTTGGGTTTTTCTCTTTGCAAGCTTGCATTTTTAAGAAAGTGCTCTTATGTAATGAACAGCCTCTGCGTTATTAAACCGTATCCACCACCTTTCATCCCCTTTAATCTGCACAGGATTTTTAATTTTCTTTTGTACCTGCAGAAATGATCAAATTATTAAGACCAAACTCACAAGCAGATCCCAGCTATATGCTCTTCTAATGCGTTTAGGATACTGTACAAGTTAAAGTACACAAGATAAGTGTATTTTTACTTCTAGATCAAATGTTTCAACCCCATTTCAATCAACCCCAACCTAAACTGTACAGCTATTAGATAAAAGGGAAACTCATCCAGCCTAAAATAAATCCAACTTTGACTGCTAATACATTGTAGATTTGATGCTAAGGTGTCATTAAAACTGAAAAAAAGATTAATATGCTCCTACTTGATACAAATTTTCATATCTAATTATTTAATATTTTGTATTAGGAGTTAGAAGGGGTTAAATTTAGGCAAAAATGCTAATGTGTCACTGAGATTAGCGCCAAAAGGGAGCTGCTATCTTTAGCGGTTAGCTAAAGTTAGCATCTAAGGGTTATTAATATTCTTTCAGTGCTTGAGATTTACTACTTTCTTTTTGACCACTTAGCCACTTTTTCTTTTTTTCTACTGAAAAAGCAGCAGATAAATTATTTAAAGTTGATACAGAAGCACCAACAAAGCCTTTACTAGAGTTTTGTCGACTAGCTTATCACGTCTTTGCTAGCGGACTTCTAAACTACTCTATACTTTACAATTTCAGAATAGGAGTTTAGCAGTTTGTTGTTCTGTGCTTGTTTTTGTTTAGTTTCTTTATTTTATTTTTTTTTCCGATCAAGTTTCTTGCTGACAGAAGCTGGACTGATTAAGACTTTACTCTGACAGGAAGTTTACTATTTAATATGAGGAGATGGTGTTACATCCCTACTGCACTGCAACTGTTCATTTCTGAGTTCTTCCAACAAATATTCATGCCTTACATTGTTGTTGTGTAATGCATAAAGAACAAGCCGTGCATTTAGTCATTATAAAAATAAAATAAAATGCCAAATAATACATTTACCACCTTCAGTATTGGTCCTACTGTTCTGATACCAACTCTTTTATTGAATTTAATACAAAAGCCTCAAAGATTCCCATGTCTTCACATCATTTTTGTTGTTTTTTTTAACAGACAATGCCAATTTTTATCCAGAGTAATGGAAATTACCCTCAGACTAACCCCTAACCAGACTGCGCTTCCATTCATGTGTGTTATCTTTATTGACCGAACCATTTCAGAATAGCTAATCTACAGTTTATCATGCAGAACAGTTGTAGCTCCACCGCTAAGGTTCTCCAATTGACTGCAATGTATATAAATCTGTATGTTCTATTTATTTAGAAGTTATGAGATTTTAAGATTGTAACATGACTAATAGGAGACCGGAGTCGTCTGAAAGGGCTAAAAAAACTGTTGCACTCAAGTACTATAATGCTGTTTTTAGTTTTTACTGTTGAAAGCAGCTTTTTCAATCAGCAGTGATGAGAACCGGCTCATTTGCCGCATTGGTTACTAGTTTGCAGCTTGTAGCACGCTGCAGCTATGCGGCGCTCCTTTTAAACATAAGCTGTGATATCGTCTTGACTTAAGTGCTGCTGTAGACTGAGCTGTGAGCTTGCTTAAAGTCAGACTGCCAGCAGTTTACGCACATCTGTTGTTTTACACTATATTTGCTCATTTTATGTGTGTGACCTTGAAATGTTGGTTGGTTTAGAAGCTTGATGTTAAATATGTTGAGAGTAGATGAGCAATGAAGTGAATGTAGGTAAAGAACATAGCTAATTGCGCCTCTCATCCCTAAACTTTACATGTCGTTTTTTTGTGATATTTAAGCACACTCCTTAATAACTGTAGTAGTGATGGAATGGGAATGAGTCTGTATCTTCTGATTGAGGTGCTTTTTAACTGTTTATGAGACTAAATCTGTAATAAAACAGTCAAATCTATGAAACAGCTTTTATCTTTATTTTGTTTCTTCTATGGTTGCACAATACCTGGGTGTGTCTTGATCTGTCATTGGACAAAAAGCAGTGGAAAAATTATTCCAGAAGGATATTTTCTTTTAATAAACTAACTTACTTGGACCGATTTCCAGATGTATAAATTTGGTGCATTAATCTGTTAAAAAAGCTGCTTGAAAGTATAAGAAAAAAAAGTTTGAGCATGATGATCAGTCAGGTAGGTTGGTCCTGTGTTGCAAAGTTTATCCTGTATTGACTTGAACTCTGCAAATGGCCAGCAGAAAAACAGACTTTGTGAAAATGCTGTCTGAAGCTATGAAGAAGTGTCATTTTCCCCCCCTTGAAACAGATCCTGCACACAGGCTTAAAGGTCGCTCTGCAAGGAAGAAGCCATTACTTCCAAAACAAAAACTATTACTCAGCAGCCAATGGGAAATAAGCGACGACTACCAGCTAAAATTGGTCAAATGGCTGAATGGCTCATAATCACCTTAATGTGTAGTCGATCTGTATTTGACATGTTGTCAACGCTAATTGACGTTTAGCCGACGTGTTCTTACTGCGCTCTCAGCGTGGCAACTAAGTGTAAAAGACTGAAAGGCGAAGGAAACACCTTGACATCACACATAACACACGTTAATCATGTGACTTCTATGTGTCAGAAATCACATGTCATGGAACCATTTGGCTTTCCATATTTGATGTGTGGCAACCATCGACTTAGCATGTAAACCTGCTGCTTCAATCGCCTGCGGTATGAAAGTATCATAAAACACATCAAATGTACCGTTTAGAACGCATACATTTCAGTACACATCAGTGTAGTGATGATCCTCTAACCCATTTATGGGCAAATTTTTTTTTTTTGGGCACCGAACAACCTAATTTCCTCTCCGCTCTCTAGCTTTCTCTGACAACATTCCAGGTTGATTGGAAGGACCCAGAAGCAACCGGAAGTCCCAGGCATCACATCTTGACAGAAAACTGGTGGACGCCATATTGTTCACCTTGCAAATAAATTTCTTTGTGGTTGGACTCGGTCCTGCACCAACTTGTTGTTCACCACATAGCAAAATAAATAGTTTTTCAAGATGATGCAAATTTGACACTTACCATTCGTTTTGAATCTAAGAAAATAAAGTATAAGGAAGTTATCCAGAAATGTAAATTTTTTTTTTCTTTTTATAGGCCAGTGCAGTAAAGCTTTTCCTAAGCACAACTAGCACAACTAGAAAACAGCTCTTATTGAGAGGTGATATTTCCTGAAAAGTAGCAAATAGCAGTTATTTTTCCAGGTTAGGTCCACCCTCAACGTGACAAGTTATCATGAGCGCACAGAAACGGGTTTCTATACAAGTAGAAGCAAATCTATACCTATGTACATAAAAAGCAAGCCACAAATGCAAAGAAGGTGCATACGCTTATGGTTGTGACTTATTGGGAAACTTCATGATATTCAATCTGCACACATTAAACATTCAAAATGCTTGTGGAGAATAGCTTACATGCATATTTCAAATTAAACTGCTTGTAAGACCATGTACGCTATTTGGAAAACTTACCTTATAGAAGCTTGATGAGAAAACTAACCAGTCTGTGAAGCACGGTGGTGGCAGCACCATGCTTAATAGGTGGATTGCTGCAGGAGAGGCTGGTGTGCATGCCACAATTATCGGCATCCTAAAGAAAGAATCTTAATGGAAGGATTACCCAGACAATAGAAAGTTAATGTTTGGACACAATATTTTTTTTTCTTTATTCTCTGTCATACATAGATGTTAGGAATGATAAAAATACTTCCCAGCTCATGTTGCAATAAGAATTTGCTCTTAACCAAACAGTTCCCTGAAAAGGTGATTCATGCAGACACACTGGTGACAAAACATTAGCTACAGCTCCATCCGCCATTTAAGGAGACAGGGTTCAAAGTTGAACAATATTGCCAAAATAACCAGGGATTTTTGCCGGAGAGCAAACAGACCTGCACAAACATGCAGGCGGTGAGGTCATACAGGCCTGAAAATATCAAACTGTGACACCAAATGTGAAAGTGCACACGTGCTCAAAAGACACTGGCCAATATGTCATCTGTCTGTATGTAAACAGGCCAAAAAAGTTAACTCTCTGATGGATTATGGTGACATAGAAATGGTCTACCTGCTGTGATTTTATTGAGCTGAGCAATGAAAATGGAAGAGACATCAGATTACTTGAAATCAGGAGGGAGACATATAAACTTCACCCAATATTATGCCCTTATTTCTAGATTATTTTTAAAATTAAAAACCACTGCTGGAGTTTGTATTTGTTATTTTTGTTTCTTAGTTTCACTTTACCTTTATTGGTTTTTGAAGTCTTTCTCTGTAAATTGCACATCCTGGACCCCTCTATTCAGGTACAACATTAGTCGTTACTACTGCTGTGCATATTCATTGTTTACCTCCCTTATTGTCCAAACACGGGACACCCATGGACATATTCTAGTGTTTTTCTCCCATTCAAATGTTGCCCCAACAGAGTAAAAGACAAGATTCATTTAAAATATATGTTTATCCTTTACTGTGCAACCAGTTATGAATTATTAGATGTCTTTTTGCCTTTTTTATAGTGTCTGATAGGTGTAAATGTAATGCAATTACAAATACTGCAATGGCAAAATGAGATCAACACAAAAACACATGGAAAGGAAAAATGCTGAAATCCCAGATAATAGCAAAGTGCAAAGGAGCTGCTCTCTGTTTGATAGTAATACACTAAATACAAGCAAAAAAAAAATGTTGCAAGTAGCAAAAATAACTGCAACTTAGGAAAAGCTGCAACAGATGTGCTCTATAGTCTAGACAACAAGGGGGATTGGACAATACCATAGATGTTACTGCAAGTTATTAAAGCAGCTCTGTGTGACTTTTAGCCAGAGCGAGTCGTGGCGATAGATCTCTAACTTCCAGAGCAACTGGTAACGTTGCACAGTGGCAATTTACATGTTTAGTAAAGAATATTTTCTTGTAAAGTCAAGGCCACATAGATAAAATTCTACATCAGAGAAACAAAATTATGTCTGATCAGGTCAATAGACCTGTTTTGGTTCTTAACAGCTCCTTAGGGTTAACTCTGGTGTTTATGGAGAGCTCAGACTGCTTTAAGGTGGTGTTCTGGCAGCTGAGCTTACCTATAGTCAATACCCGCTTATCCCTTTAGTTTATCCCTTTAGTTTTGTACGAAAAATAAACTTTAAACGGCCTCAATGGGCGTGTATCCCTTTAGTCATGCACAAAGAAATGATTTAGTTACTTAGTTTTTTAATTGCATGGCAGTGTCACCTGAAATTTATTTATTTTTTAGTACCGTACATGACTAATGGGACGTTGAGGTTGCTTAAAGTCTATTTTTCATAGAAAGGGATAATATGTATGCTTAGGGATAGGGATAAAAACCAATCTGACATCTTGTGCATGCGTATTGACTATGGGTATGCTGGTCTGATGGGGTATGCTCATCTGACAGAACAACGGCCCCATTCAGTGACATTCAACTGATGCATAGCTGAGGTTATGAGATCTGCAGCCTGCAAGGAACATCAATAAAAAACAAGCGCTGTATGTGGAGAAAAATATATATTGCATCCAAAATCAAGCTAATACTTGGATCAAAACTTAGAGAGTGTCTAGGCATTCATTTATTTATCCAAATTGCCCAGAGGGAGATTTGGATGGAAAGAAGAAAAAATATGTGTCCTTTGATCTTTCCTTAAACAATCTCTCTAGAGTATCCCTAAAGATCTGGTACCATATGTGTTGATTTGTAAAATGATGGACAAATCATCTCATTCTCTGTTCAAAAACTTTAAGGTAGCAATTCTTCAGAATAAAACTACATTGACAAACAAATGCTATTTAAGATTATTGGTGCAAACATAAACACAACAATTATTTTTTTTTACTTATTTACAAGAACGTATTGAAAAATTGCATATAACAGAAAGTTTGTTTTTCCTTAGCTGAAAATTATTGCACATAAACAATAGAAGTGTCTGCAGATCTTGCAGCTCTTTTTGTTGTTTATGCATTTAGCAGACCCTTTTTCTATAGTGACTTACAAAGTAGACAAAATGTTACAGTTATCATCAATATGTCAGTAAGTTCTCTAGAGGAAAATACCAATGAAAACAGTCGTGATTGTCTTAGTCACTGCTAGATGACTATCCATTGCTGACCGGAGTGCACCTTGCTTTTGGGGAATAAGTTCTGTATGATCTGCCTCATTTCCGCAGCGAAATATGGCTAGGCCCTCCAGCAGAGGAAGGGCAAACAGACTTCATCACGTGGACCGTAATCTTAAAACAGCGTCTTAAAGTCGTAGGGAAATAATATTTAAATTTCAAATCATTCTACCATAAACATGTACATAAATGTACTCTTTATCAGACGATACTGTTCCAAAATTTGGAAAATTTCTATTCTAAAAAAAATCCTGTCTTAAAAGCATTTTGTTTCTTGTTAACTTTTGCAGGCCAGTTAGTTATACGTCAGCTTGTGCACCTAAATTCAGCCAATCATATATCAACGGTCATCTGTCAATCAAACTTTTTCTGTCATATCATCTTGATTTATATGTCACAGCTAATAAACGTAACGGTTGAAATCAGAAATAAGAATCATTAAATTCCGTCCTAGTGTTCACGGGGATGGACGTCTGCGTCTTCAGCAGGCGTAGAGCTAACAGAACTGGCAGCGTTGTGAGGCAAGGGCTCAAACATGTACGGCTGTAAGCCTTCTACACCAAACCAAGCTTCTGCCGCCCTGGCGTCCTCTTCCACAACATCTTCATCCCCGCTTTCCTTCTCTAAATAAAAAATGTATGATGGAGGAGACTCATCCACGACCTCCAACACAAAACTCTCCTCTTGCATGTTTC
>NW_015150794.1:706199-708965 GCF_000732505.1 Cyprinodon variegatus
AAGTCGCTAACTGGTTAGCAAGATGCTTCCGAGACAACGGCCAAATCAAACTTGCTTGCGAACCTTCCGCAACAACAATCCCGCCCTCTTTAAAGGACAAATCACATTCAGTTTATTCACTCGTGTGAAGTCGTGCACCACTCGTGAGAATTCGCAAATGCAACAGTTGGAACAGCTGCTTCCCAATGACTTTAAGATCCAAACAAGGCAATAGTTGCTTGCCTCTTGTTTTCAAGGACTTATAGAATAATTGCATATAACAGACAGACAGTTTGATGTTTCTTAGCTGCAAATTATTGCACATAAACAGCTTGGTTTTGGGGAATAAGGGCTCTATGATCTGCCTCTTTTCCGAACTGAAATATGGCAAGGCCCTCCGGCAGAGGAAGGGCAAACTTTATCACATGGAGCTTTATCTTAAGAAAGCATCTTAAGGTCCAAACAAGGCTGCTAAACAAGAAGCAGCAATCGGTGCTTGCCCCTTGTTTTCACACAGAGGCAAAGACTCGAACTGCTCCAGGAACAGCGTGTGCAGGAACGGAGCGCCAGACGACCTCTGCCCGGACTACAGAGGATCAGGCCAAGTTCAACATCAGGCCAACGCACGAGGGAACAGTAAACATGTCTTAAAACTCTGATATGGCACAAAGTTTGCATCTATGTGCCGGTTTAACAGCTGTTGTCACCTAGATCAGTTTCACAGTTTTAATACACAATGATCTGCTAGGATTTCTACCAGGATTAAGTTTCTATCTGAAAAAGATAAATACTATTAAATGTTGCAGCAAATGTAAACATTTAATCAACATTCTACCATTTTGGAAAGTAGACCAATTTTAACTCAAACCACAGGAATTCAGAAAGTTGCTGAACTCTGAAGCTGTTTTATCTAATTTCATGTTGCACAAAACTAGAAAACAGACCAGCATTGATGGAGCAGCGACGGAATTTGTCTATTTCAGGTCGAGACTCTTGAGGGATTTATGTTTATTATTCAGTGCTGTGAAAAGCTTTGTAATCAAGATAGCTTCTGTTTTTCATTCGGTTCAGCCACACCTACGTGTTTAAGATCATTAAAAAAAAAAAAGATGTTGACACATGATTTCATTTGCCAAGTCCCAGTGATGGACTAGCAACCTGTGCAGGGTGTTCTCTGCCTCCATGACACATCCTGTCTGACAACATGAAGTAGGTTCTAATGAAATTCCACATCAGATTGCATTATCTTTCAGTAAAGAAAATGTTACAACACTGTTTCTGTGGCTTTGGGACTCAATTGAACCTTAATAAGAGCCATTATCCACACGGCTACACTATAAAAGCTTCTAGATGACAAAAACATAGAGCAGTTGTAAACTTTCTTTTGAGAGACTGGCCTACAAAAACTACTCCTAGAGTGCGCAGTGACTCATTCAGGAGTTGACAGTAACATCTAATTCATTGCATAGAGAAGTGGCGGCCTAATGGTTAGGCCATAGAGCTTGGAATCCTGAGGTTGTGAGTTTGAAACCCACTCCCTGTTACTTTGGGTCTCTGAGCAAGACTCTTAACCCCTGATTGCTCCCCAGCTGCCCCACGATGGCAGCCCACTGCTTCCCAAGGGGATGGGTTAACTTTAGAGGTAAATTTCTCCAAAGTGAGATCAATAAAGTTCAATTATTATAGTCGCTGGTAAGTCACCTGTCCTGCAAACAGGAGGCCTGAGTTCTTATCCCAGTGTTCAAGCCCCATTCACACGGACTGCCACTCTGGGTCCCTGAGAAAGACCCTTAACCCCACACTGCTCCCCTGGCGCCACAGAATGGCAGCCCACTGCTCCATAAGGGGATGGGTTAGATGCAGAAAGTTAATTTCGTTGCTCTGTTCTTGTGACAGTGTGATGACAATAGAACATTGGAAATTGCAGCATCTAGAATGTTTTTCTTCCAGGTTTTCCTAATTTAGCTCCATCCATCTTCCAATCCACTCTGGGCTTACAATGGGGGGGAATTTGGGATCTTACATGAGCGTTTTAACATGAAGTCCAAACATTTTGAGGTGCATTGCTAATAGTTACCTGTGGAGAGTTTCCTTTTGCTGAGCTGTGCACCTCTAGAGCTCTGGAGTTATAATAAGGCTTCCGGAGGCTTCTTCTTCTGCTAGTTCATTGGTTTAGTTTAGAAAGTCTAAATTTCAAGACTTAGACAACTTTTATTGCCATTTTGTATAAACAGGGTGTATAGAAAAGAACATTTCATTTAGTAGCTTTTCAGACAATAAATGAACATTTCAGTTCAATAGAGTGCAGCAGTGATCAAATGTAAACAGTGTGGGAGAAAAAAAACATGGTGCAAAAAATGCACAGAGCATTAATATACGGTATGGGGTGCAAATATGTGGTATTTTTTGGTTTGGTGTTATCAGTGTGATGCAGAGTTGGTGAAATGATGTAGAGTTAATTGTTTTCAACGGTTCAATATCTAATGGCAGGGGGGAAGATAATGAAGTATTGGAAGAATCTGCTGCACCTGCAGCAGATGCTGCGAAGCCTCTTCCCAGAGGACATCAGGGAGAACAGTCCATGGTGGGGGTGTGAGGGGTCACTGATGATGTCACGAGCCCAGGACATAAAGCGCTGGGATGAAATGCCTCTAATTTGGGAAGAGGAGCCCCGGTGATCTTCTCTGCTGTTCCCACTACTCTTCTCACTCACAAGATGATGCTATGAGATATGTTGAAAACTTGGCAAATTAACCTCACTCTTCAAACTTATATGTTAACTTATAA
>NW_015150794.1:710262-713860 GCF_000732505.1 Cyprinodon variegatus
TCAGGATATTTTTTTAAAATAGAAATTTTCTAACTTGTCTGATAAGAGTACATTTATGTATATGTTTAAACCAGAATGATTTGACATTTACATATGATTTCCCTACAACTTTAAAGTTACTAAGTATGAAAAAAATGTACAAAGTATGTTTTTTTTTTGTCCTTTACAATTAGCTTAAAATTTGGTCAGCAAAGCTGGGAACAAAGACTTTTTCTTTGTTTCCACACTACTAGCATCATCTAAAATCATTTAAAAGCATAGATCTGCCTGTCTTATATCTTATATAACTAACCAGCCCCTCTGTTCATGGGATTTCTATGTCAAAGGTTAATACAAAGATGAAATCGACAGGAATCTACCCTCACACACTTGGCAAAGTCCAGTTATTGTGAAAGAACGGAGATTTAAACACCAGCAGCTGTTTGATTTTTTAAACACTAACAGCAGCTTTAGTCCCACACATAAAAATATGCAAAGCATACAAATCCGACTGTCCTCAGAGGCTGGTGGGGGGAAAGAGATGTCTTGTCATTATCCTGCAGCAGATGTTATTTTATGAGTCACAGGAGGGTTTGTGTTTAACGCAGCCAAGCTGGGATCAAACTGGAACGCTTGTCCCACAGAGATCTGCAGCAAGATTCCGATCACACAGGCTTTATTCTGTTTCCAAATAGCTTTTATAGGAAAAAAACAATTCTATTTAACCAAAGGCTTAGAAGAAAGAAGGGTCAGAGTTAATGAAACAAAGATTGTGCTGTAACCCCAGGAATCTATCAACGAATGTTTTAGCTTTATTGGATTTAGACTGTCACTCTTATTTAAGAGGAAACCTTTGTTCCACCTAGTTTTCCTCTGGTATCTGTTCCCCTTCTATCCAGTTATCCTGGTATCAGTGGTGGGCAGTAACTGGTTAAATATACTTGGATAACTTTTAGTTTTACTGTACACTGTAGTTTTACTGCAGTGTACTCTTTACTTGAGTAAGTGAGTAAAATCAATATAAAGTATTGCTATTTTTACTTGAGCAGAATGAATCAGAATCAAGTTTATTACCAAGTAGATGTGCTTATAAGGAATTTGACTTGGTGTTGATGGTGCAAACAAATCTGATGTATATACAGAATACAGACTCTATAGCTATATACAACATAAATCATACAGTATACTATATGCAATATACAGCATTGCCCTGTTTGGGAAAAGCGGGATGGAAAATGGATGAATGGATGCAATATATGGTATACAGCTATATACTATATGCACAGTAGACTGTGTGTTCATGTAATGCAGGAGGTCAGGAGATGCTACATTGGTGTAGCTTCTAGGTCCTGAACAGGGGAAGGAGAGAGGCGGTGTCGGTGTTGCGGTGTTCTGTCAGATGAGCAAACCCCGTCAGACCAGCATACCTATAGTCAATATGCATGCCAAATATGTCAAAATGAGTTTATCCCTTTAGTTCTGTATGAAAAATAGACTTTAAACTTCCTCATTGGGCGTGTATCCTCTTAGTCATGTACAAAAAAACAAACAATTTATAGGGGAACATCGTTTTTTTTTTACATTGGGCCCTTGATTTTACGTTATTACATCATGTTCTACTCACCCGTATAAGTTTTGTGTCATTTGGAGCCGTTCTGAAGATATTCCTTTAGGTTATATCCAAGTAACGTCTTCCTATGGGCAACGAGTTGAAGGCACAAACTAAACTGTTCATAATTTATTCTTTATGGTACGCCAGCATTCATAACATGCAGGCGAATCACTGTCCCCCAGACATCCACGGTTATATTTTTTATATTTATATTTTTTAAGAACAAAGCGGCGCGTGTATGACGTCATCCGTGCACCAGACTGGAGTTGTGACAGGCAGCCCGGGCCACAGGCGGCTATGCTCTACCCCTTCGATTCATGCGGTTAGCTAATCTGAATCGTTCAATTCCATTAGGAGAGAGAGATCATCTGTGGTAGCAGCACTAGACATCTTCCAGGAGTGTGAGGAAAACTAGCAGCAGTTCAACGGACATGAAGAAAGAACGGTAGCCGGCGCGCGTAGATAACGTCATACACACACCACTTTGTTTTAAAAAAATATAAATATAAAAAATATTACAGTGGATGTCTGGGGGACAGTGATTCGCCTACATGTTATGAATGCAGATGTACCATAAATGATAAATTATGAACAGTTTAGTTTGTGCCTTTAAGTTGATGCCCATAGGAAGACGTTGCTTGGATATAACCTAACGGAATATCTTCAGAACAGCTCCAAATGACACAAAACTAATATTGGTGAGTAGAACATGATGTAATAATGTAAAATCAAGGTCCCAATGTAAAAAAAAACGACGTTCCTCTTTAAGGTGAGATCACCCTACGCTTAAAAAAACACCAAAAGTAAGTTATTAAATTAATTTTTTTGTACATGACTAAAGGTATACACACTTAGAGGTAGTTTAAAGTTTATATTTCATACAAAACTAAAGGGATAAACAGGTATTGACTATGGGTATGCTGGTCTGACCAGGTTTGTTGTATTTCTCTGGGCCTTGTTGTTAAGGCTGGTAGCGGATTGGAAGAAACTCTTCTTATGGAGTGAGGTTTTGGTCCTAATGGACCGCAGCCTCCTGATAGAGGGAAATTACTGAAATAGTTTGTGTCTGGGGTCCGAGGGATGAGCCACAATCTTCCCTGCATGCCTTAGAGTCCTGGAGGCGTACAGATCTTGGAGAGATGGAAGATTGCAGCCAATCAGATTCTCAGAGGTCTTCAGATTCTGGCAACTTCACTAAATAACAAACAAGCTTGTTTTGAAGAAAAGTTCTCCAGGTTCTCCAAAATCCAAACAGTTAGTTTATGTCAAAAAAAGTGTTCATTTTTCATATGCTAAGTTTACTTTATATCTAGTGAACCAGAGGTGGGGGTTCGAATCAGAATTGAGTCATTTTAAGACTTTAGATAACTTGAAAAAGTGTTGTGAGACTTTTTAATTGACCGGTGCTGGACAGTACATTTACTTGATCACTGCTATTAAATACTTTATTTGTGTGTCTTTACTTGAGTCTTTTTTTGGGGAGTACTTTGACTGCATTGCATTTTAAATTTAAATATTGTACTTTCTACTCCACTATGTTTCCAGGAAGCTAGCCGCTACTCGTTCCTTTTGGCTCAGCTTTAAGCCACTCTTGCTGTTTTTCTTTCTTGAAATGAAGCTCAAGCGAAAATTCAATCTGTTTATCCTCACCTGCATCACCTGCTGATACTCCTCGCCAAGCTCCACCCTATCAACATGGGACAGCTCCTCTTTCTGAAGCCAATCACCTTCCTAGATTTCCTTCATGAAGTTCTCCGCAACACCTTTTCCCTCCTCCCCCTCACAGCCCAAGACTCTAGGTTCCCTCTGTCCTACGGCTTCCCACCACCAGTGTCCGGGCCCTGGGGGGAGACACTATAAACCTCCCAAGCTGCTCATCCAAGCACTTTTCATAGATCAGCATAAAGCCTTCTGGCAGCCCGAGCACCAAAGAACTGTTCATTCACATCGATTAAACCTTTCTAACCACATTTTCTTTGTATGTGTGAGTCTCTCCAGGTTTAAATA
>NW_015150794.1:715020-716410 GCF_000732505.1 Cyprinodon variegatus
TGAACAATCTTATCCTTCTGTACAGATTTTAAATGAGCCAGATTATAGCATAGTTGCTAATTTACATGTGTAAAAACAACACAACAATATCAGTCAAAAAACATAGACCCACGTTCAGACAATGACATTACAACTATAAAATTAGTGAGTGCATGACTGGGAGCTTTTAAGAAACTGTTTAAGGTGCTTTTTATATGTGCAATAAATGGGACATTCCCTGATGTTTGTTGGGAGGCTGTTCCAGAAATGACCCCCTCTGACTGATAGAACGGTTTGTCCAAAGGTTGTTCTTCTGTGGTGGATATCTAGGTCTGCTCTGGAAGAGGCTCTGGTGCAAATACATCTGCCAGGTTTAATGTAGGTAGAAAGTGGAGGTGAGGCTAATCCATTCAGAACTTTTTAAATTAAACAACTATTTTTAAAATGAATAAAATGTTCAAAATTGAGCATATTGTATTTTTCAAAGATATTACACTAATGGAATGACAGTGGCTTTTGATCATAGATTTTTAAAGATTTTTTGAATAATATTTCTATTGGTTATAAAGTTGTTAAAGGTGGTTATAGAGTCTTCCAGCTGCTGGGAGGAAGGATGTGTGATAATGCTCCCTGGTGCATTTATGGTGCAGCAGTCTGTCACTGAAGGAGCTCTTCAGTTCTGCAACAGCTTCATGCATGGAGTGGGAAACACTATCAAACGGATGTTAATTTAGTTTGGATCCTTTTGTTTCTCACCTCCTGCACTGAATCCAGGGGGCATCCAGTCACAGAGCTGCTCAGCCTGATCAGCTTATCCAGCCACTTTCTCTCTCAGCAATACAGTTGGCCACACTATGTTTCTTACACAGTTCAAAGTTCATCCTTAAGAACAGGTATTTTGTCTTTTTTATCACACTTGGGTCAAATAGCACCTTATTAGCAGACATATGCAGGACGTTGATATGCTGAGAAGGTAGGAACACCTCCTGGACGAAAAAGAAAAACAGGCAGTTTTTCCCAGCCTCTGGGAACTGAACTGGGACACCACTGTTTTAGAGATTTAATAACATTCCACAAATGTGACAAACTCAGGGAAGATATTCTTTGTAATTACACATTTTATTAAAATGCTAGTTGTTGCCATGTTGTTCAGTAGGATGAGATCTCAAAGCAGAGTTGTAGTTTCTTTGTGGCAGTAGTTTTAACCTTAAACCTTTATAGAGATTTTAGGCTCTCCATTTTCTCTTGGTGTTTTTAAATAAAAAAATAATCAGAAAAGTTGCTTATTTTTTGTGGCATTTTCATGCTGAAGTTGTTACAAGTTGATGTAAATCATCCATCCATCCATCCATCCATCCATCCATCCATCCATCCATCCATCCATCCATCCATCCATCCATCCATCCATCCA
>NW_015150794.1:716420-728650 GCF_000732505.1 Cyprinodon variegatus
ATCCATCCATCCATCCATCCATCCATCCATCCATCCATCCATCCATCCATGTAACCGGGACAGCTTGTCAATCCGTCGCAGGGTTTTTGAAACATTTGACAAATACTTTTACCAAAAACAGTCACTTGATGACTAATATGTAAAAAGGAAATAAAAAAGGACATACTGTACATTTTATAAGAAATTTGTTTTAATGTAGATTATTGAATATTTTACTTTGCCTATTAAGTTTTTACACTCCTACACTTTTTTAAAGTCAATTCAGTTTATTTATATAGCGCCAATTCACAACACGTCATCCCAATGCCCTTCACAGAGGCAATTCAACCAGATCATACAGTCAGATTGGTTAAAAGTTTTCTATCTAAGGAAAACCAGTTAAACCAGCTCCACAGGCGGACCCTTCTAGGAGCGCAGCCAGGCAGATGAGCTCAGAGCCAGCTCCCATATCAGAGGATGTAGAGAGCACTTCCAGCCAGTCACAGTTAGAGAAACAGGACTACAGATGATAAGACAAGACAGGGTGAAACTGCTATGAACTGCTATGAGAACATAACATTAACTGAACTGAGCCTGGTTCTGCTGGAGGTTTCTTCCTGTTAAAAGGGAGTTTTTCCTCTCCACTGTTTCTACAAGCATGCTTAGTGTGAGGGATTGCCTCCGAGTCAATGAGTCGATGCAATCAAACTTTGTATCAATTTGACTGTATGATCTGGTGAACTGTAAAGTGCTTTGAGATGACATGTGTGGTGAATTGCTGCTGTATAAATAAACTGAACTAAATTGAACTGAACAAACAATTTCTGCAGAATGGGAGAATAGAGATAGAATGAAGCAGAATAATGAAAAGGGGGTCCCTATGTGCTCCAGTGGTCTAGGCCTATAGCAGCATATCTATAGAGATAGCACTGGATAACCTGAGCCACTATAACTATAAGCTTTATCAAAAAAGTTTTAACCCTATCCTTAAAAGTAGACTGGATGTTTTACTTTATTAACAGTAGGTAACCTATCAACCACATTAGGCAACATTAGATCACTGGTGGTATTCAATGACGCAGAGTTAAAACTCAGCTTTAAAAAGGAGGTGGACCCTGCAGACCACATTTGACCTTACCATTTTACCATATTTCCTGCAAAGTGGTTTTTATATCCAGGTCGCAAAAAACGATAACTTTAATAGCAGAGGGTTAACTTGAGACTCGACTCCGTCTCGACAGTCTTGAAACTTGACTCACAACTTGATATAAAAACTAGAAACATATCTGGTGAGACTTGTATTACTTGGTCCAACCTCTGTGCAGAACCTTATGGGCCATTTAGAAGCCAAGCTAATATACATTGCAAAGAATTTTTTATTTGTTAACCTTTTCTTGTACCCTTCTTCTAATGTTATTCATTTATTTTAATCATTTTGTTACAGTAAAAACTAAAAATAAAAAAAGAATTTGCACATAATTTAGAAAAAAAGACTTCCTTATTGTATTATTTTAAATAGTATATCAGATGTTCGGTCATTGGGTAGCCTTATTAACAGATTATTTTTACTCTTACTTAAGTAGAAATGTGATAAAATAGTGTTACTCTTACTTAAATCCTACTTTTAGGTGCTCTACCCACGTCTGTTTGGTGTGACCACAATGAATTATAGTCCATCTTGTTCCTGAGTGGTTTCAGGAGGCAGATTTCCTCACATTAGACTCTATAACTCTAGATCTACCTGGTTTACATGGATAACATGCTTAAAAATGCCTTTACACACAGAGGCATTTATATTAAAATTATCCTTGGTCCTCCGGCTGCAGAATGAGCACCGAATCAAGGCGCCTCCCCGGCCTTGTTATGAAAATTGTTTTCTGTCCAATTTATGATTTTAATCAAACATTGTTTTTGTCCAATGAAGGACATACATTGAGATGCAATGAAGACATCACAATCTTCAGGCTCTGCTGCCTGTGTTTTTTAGAGACTATGGAGTGAGTTAATGCACAGAAAAAATGCCAACTTTACCGAATGTGTTCAGCTTTAGACTAATGTCTCAGTCTGTAGAATGATTGAAATTATTTTCTGCTCTTTCCATTCAAAAAACAGCCTCTCCAAGAGCATTGCTGATGCCTTTCCTTTTTGCATCGCAGATCTGTTAACCTAACCACGGGTATTTAAAGGGGCACATGTTTTTAAATTCTACCATTTGCATAAGTACATAATAAAAACAGCTGAAACCGGATTGAATCCTCTTTTAAAAGCTTTTATTTGACTTTTTTTCCACCCGTTTACATGTTTGTAACACCATACAGTACAAAGATAATTGAATTTAAAAGTGCAGTCCGACTGAAATCTCTCTCTCTGAACAAAACATGAGACACCGCCTGCCGTGTGCATGAAGTAAACTCGGCAGGCTTGTTAAAAGGGGACTCTGAAACCCATGAGATGGTAGGGGATATATGTGCAAACATTGAGGCCGTGCTGCTTCTGGTTATGAATCTGTTCCATATCGAGCACTTGAAAACCAAATCATGATAAAGTATTCTAGAGCGAACAAAAAAAATAAAACAAAATGTAACCAAAAGCAGGGACATTTTACATTTAGACAAAGAAAGCAAATAAATATATCTCTGAGATCCTATTGTGTAAACAAAATTATATTGTCGACCTTTAGCTTATTTTAAATGTATGAAACACAGTTTTCATTTCCAACATGACTTTTTAAAATTAGTTTTTAAACCGTCCAGGAAACAGGCGCCTGTAATCTGCTTGTAACCTTTGCTCCTTGACTCTGCGTTCGCTGCTCTTTCAGTCCGCTTTTGTCAGCTGTGCAAGAAACAAATGATTCTAGAGTACAAACGATTGATTTCTATTTTAAAGAAAAATCTTTTTTTTTTTGTCGTCGAATCCATTTCACTGAAGGATTAGTGTGTATTCTGCTAAACAAATTGCTGCACGTAGGTCGTCTTCTGCAGCGTGGACTCGCTCTAGATAAAAGGAATCCATGTGTACTTTAAAACAACATACTGACAGCAAATTTTGACCAGATGTGGGACAGAACGAAGGTCATAAAGGAGCACCTAAATAGTGCAAAGTTTTCTCTGTGCTTTTTGCTGATCCCCTCTCCTACTATCTTCATCTTTCGTTTGAAAAAAAAAAGCATCAAACAAAGAAAAAAACGACTATTTCAGCCAATTCTGCCCAAACAGTTGAGTTATATCTACTATCTTTCAAAATGAATCCTATGATCATATCGTAAGAAAACAGCCAAACTTAACATAACCTCCATGCTATCAGGCGGGCTGTGTAAAGATAAGACTCCATCGTATCGTTTGTGTAATGAGGTTCAAGGCCAAACACACTGAACATCCAAAATTGACTTTTCATCTTTTGAGTGACAGCCTCTAGCTTTAAGATCATAGCACCAAAGTAATTTTGGCCACTTTCCACAGCTAAACAAAATTACAAATCTATCTAAATGGACCCATTTTCATCTAGTAGTTAAATTGATAATGAATGCATGTAGCTGTGCAGATATTATATATTTATCGTTATAAATACAAAACTCTGATAATAAAGATAAAGAATAAAAATTGGTATTGTAGCTTTAAGAATGCATCAAAACTGTGATCAAACACCGACGTAAACCCAATGGTTGTGTCCTGGAAGATCTAATATTTCACTGGCTCAGTTGAGGGCCGTTGGTTAGTGGAGCAGCGTCCCTCCCTGTGGACAAAAAGAAAGTTGTAAAAACATGATGCACAAGACTGCTTTATGTAGAATCCATCAATTTCTGTAGTGAACAGCAATTTCATAACGCCAGTTTCACTGTTTCTGGTAATTTACCTAAAGAGAAGGAAAATCTGATGCAGGTCCAACAGATTCTAGAACTGTTACTTCCCCACTGCCATTAGACTGCTGAATGTTTTGTAAAATGGGTTATTTGATTGTATTTTATTATATTTATTATTTAAAAAAATGAATCTGAAATGTTACAATTGTAAATATACAGTCATATGTTTTTATTACTGTTTTTATGTATTTCTTAAGGCTGCACTTTAAAAAAATTTAATTGTCTAGAGAGCTGTTCTTAACTAAATTTATTTTTATTTTACACTTCTGTGTACAAAATGACAAAATAAATTTGTCTAAGTCTAAGAAAAGCTAAAGGAAGGAAACATAAGGAAAGCTAAAATGCTAAAATCCTTTTTTTGTTAGAAAAAAAATCAAATCTATCTATCTATCTATGCAAAAACTTTACCAAAAGTTAAGCTTCATTTCAACAAATTTAACTTCAAGTTTCTTTGATTTAGAGAAAAAAAAAAGGATAAAATATTTGGGTTAAACCGCCAAAGTTCTTAGCTGTTGCATCCAAATTTAAGCTAGCAGGCCAGTCGCTATGTTTGCAGATGATGCAAGTGTGATTAGATAAGAAAACTTGATCTGTTTTAAATGGTAAAAATCAATCCCAAAGCCTTCAGTGAAAGAAATTTTAGGCTAAAGAGTCAAAGGTTCTTGACCTTAAATGCAAAATGGTTGCCAAGAGTTCAAAATATCTATTGCTTCAGAATGGGAAAATAAAGATAGAATGATAGAATGATGAAACGGGGTCCCTATGTCCTCCAGTAGTCTAAGCCTTTAGCAGCACAACTATAGAAATTAATAAATCAGTGGCACACATGGTACGCTTCCATTTCTGTTTCTTCTGTGTATAAATTTTTTTTTTTTAAAAGCGAGAAATATTTCTTTATTGGCTTGAATTAGCTACTAATAGTAGAATGCTATAAGTTAGCTAGCATAAAATCACAGGAGTTTCAGACTAAAACCATCTCCAGCAGCAAAATTTTAATGAAATAGTCATAGCAGGCATGGACGAAGTTTTGATTTCAGAAGTGGGGGGGGGGGGCAAGTAATTTTTAATATAACTAACTTTAGTATGTTTGACCGTCCAATCACAGTTCAGATTCAGTGGCACATCAGATGTTTGAAAGGTGAGCTTCTCAGGAGTGACAGCGGTGACAGACAATCATAAGAAAGGACGGCTGGCCAATCAGGAGCTTGTAGGCGGGCTAAAATAAGAGAACCGGGCCTCAGCTTGAACTACGCTTTTCCGCTTGGTCCTAGTGCTTGATGGTTGCCTGTGTTGTGCAGGGTAGCATTGTTTTTGGACATTAAAACGTGAAGCTGACCAAAACAACAGTTTGAAAAAGTGCAGGGGACATGTCCCCCCTTGTGCCCCCATTACGTCCATGATAACAGGGTCAATTACGACTTCTTTCTTTGAACATTTGTTTTAGCCTGCCTAACCTTCAGCCTTGCCTATCTAATGTTTTTTGGAGATGAATCTAAATGAAAGTCAATCATGAGGTTTAAAGCTCTTGTTTCAAGTTAACAGATAAGTCACTAATTTGATAACATATAACTTCAGTGATGCCTTTTGTACGCTTATTGCATGTTCTATTTGCAATTGCTTCCAGGTTTTAAATTTGCCCCTTCTGGAAGGTGCTGTATTTCAACTTTGAAAGTGAAAAATCTCAGGCAGTGGATATTTGAAAAGTAACGCATGTAAAACTTAATGAAAGGTGTAGAAATGGATACATTTTGAGACTTAAAAACAGTAGTGTATGTGATTGTTTAAATGCATAAAATGAGAAAAATGTGTTGTTAGGAGTTTGTACTCCAATTAGCAGGTAAGCTATTGCAAACTTCAATGAAAAGTCTTTATATACTTATATAGGCGTTGTTTCTAGATATGTTGATGCATCAAAAATTGAATAAATGGCAGATTTCACTGGCAAATTTCCTGTTACCTGCAGACTCCAGTTGAACATTCGAAGTTATTTTGGCAGAAAGCTCCGGACGGTTTGCTGCTCATGATCCTCCACAGTGGGGTCATTCTGGCAATCCTTTTCAGTACGTGTTCTGTGTGTTCTCCTCCTCGATCTGTGATCTGACCAGAACTGGGCCGGATCGGTGACACTAATGGACCCGCACGTGTCTAAAGAAATACACAACAAAAATACAAGAATTTCAATAAGACAGTGACCCACTGGTTCTCTGTAAGGCATTGCTGTTTGGTTTGCAAAAAAGCCTTTGGACAATCAGTTTTGGCGCATATGAAACATCCGACATACACGGCACAAAGATGAAATCTAAATAAGTAACTTTTTAATTTAAGTTACTTCTTAATATAAATACATCTTTTTTTCTTTTTTCTTTTACATCTAAAATAAGAAAAAAAAAACGATTGCTTTGTCTTATTTGAAGTGCATATAGTCCAACTATCTTCCTTTAAAAGTAGAAATTCACATTCGATTGGCAAACAGTCTTATTTACCTAGTCAGATCAAGGGTATATACACTTACAGTAATTTCAGAAATGTTGTTTTTGCAATGTAATGTATTAGACTTCTGGTTCAGAGCTCTGAAAAGCCACCCACTTTGAATAAAATATCCAAATTTAATGTTTATCTTAAATTAGGAATATCTGAAAGTTATTGTCAACATTTTAGTCAAATCAACAGTTGGTTGAACTTACCTGCTCCACCAGCAATAAGACTGTGACGCACATCACCACCAGTGCTTTTCTCTGGCTGAAGAAGCTTTTCTGTTCCATCTTTCCCATGGATTGAAAAAAAAACCCAGAATAAGCAAAGAGAGATTCAATCTCTAAACACGTCAGAACCCAGCCTGGACCAGTTGGATCCACTGATCTCCAAGTTGGGACCTCAGCTTGAGAACTGGACCTGCTCTGCAAGGAAAGTTCTTGTTGTTCCTGCAGCGGCTTTGCTGAAGGTATAACCCTGGATCTGTCTGACTCAGCAAAGATTGATGGGTTGGGCTCTCCTTTATATAGGAAGACCATGATCCCTAAGGGGGGGGGCACGAGGGAGGGACAGAACTCCAGTCTCCAAAGTGTAATTACCCCCCCTTGTTTCTCTTTATCTCTCTTTTTTTGTCTAATTATGACATGATGTGTCTGCACAAAGCAGTTGCCATAAATCCTGCGTCAACCATGATCATAAAGGCGGAAAGTTACAGGAAAAAATGATGCTTCCAGTAAGACACCAACTGCTTACTCCTGTTTTATTTTTTTCCTTTTCTACATCTTTAAAAATGGGACACAACTACAGATCCTCCATCATATCAACTACCTCATCCGTTAAATCGAACACGACATGCACCTAGAGATAGAGCAAATCAGCTGATTCAAAGGGATCTCAATGCGGACGCTTCGTATGTCCAAGAGTCAGATAGAGCAGACGGGTCTGAGCATGCTGCTTTTTATTTCGCTTTCAGGAAGAATTTGGTCAATTTAACTGCAGTCGTTCGTAGGAATGTTCTTTAGTTTTGCAACTAAACAAAAAACAAGAACTTTGTCTCTGAGAGATAACAGCGGAGATTACGGTGTTCTGTTCATGTAGACGAAGTCGAACAGCTGAGGGAATTTCAGGACACTAGTTTCAGGAATAAAAGATGTGATTCAAAGAGGGATGTAGGATTTTTTTTCCCTCACATTCCTGTTAGGTTGGTTCTCCCTCAGGAGACAGACAGGAATTATGTGCTTGTGTCATGATTTATCATCAATCCTGACTCATCGTCAATGACCTTGACAGGCTCCATAGGAGCAAAGAAGAAGATTAGAGTCTTAATCCATTGGATTATTTCACAGTAAGGCAAAAAAAAGCTAAAATTAACGACATCTGTAAGAATTCCTCTGTCAGATTGTCCCCTAAGCTTTCAGAGCAACTTGACATTATTAAGTGTTTCTGGCAGGACTATGTCTGACTATGTCATCTGATGTTCCAGTTTGCCCTCCAGCACAGTTCACTTGTATTTGTTTAGAATGAAACAAAATGTCTGACTTCATAGTGATATTTGAACCTTACACTTAACTCAAACTCCATCTGGAGACAGGATTGATGGCAAGTGTCAGACGTGACCACATCTGACTGGCTTGCAGTTCATGTGTAGGCTGCGTGCATGCTGCAGACAAACGTTCACAGAAATAGGTTACTCAGAAAGTCCCTAAATTTAAAAAAAGGGCCTTGACTGAAAGCCAATAAATCTGATAGCAAGTGTGGCAACAGTTCAGCTGCAATAATTCCCTGCCCTTCTTCTTTCCCATGAACAGTAATTCGAAACAAACACAATTCACCATGCGGTGTTGAAAAGTTTTCACCATGAATGATTGAGGATTGGGGAAATGGTATAACACTCCAGCATGGAAGATTTCTACAGCAAAAAATATGATAATATTCTTTGATTACGTAAGAATCAAGCTATGTTTTTGATGTATGACACATTTACTTGTTTTATAAGATTAATTGGTATAAGAAGCAGTTTTCTTGGTTTAAGGATGCACATATTGGTTTAAGGAATCAACTGGTTGATAAACTGAGCTGAGATGCAGCAAAAAACGAGCATGAAACTAAAAACTATTTGGGACAGAATGTGTCTGATGCAAAACTTGCATTTTTATGCAGATGACAGTTATTTATCACACTGGAGCCACTCCTGAGGCAGCTAGACTGCAGAAAAATGATCTAGAAATAAGTAAAAATGTCTTAAATTAAGTGTATTTACCCTTAATTTGAGTAGGAAAATAAGATGATCTGCAAATGGAATAAGGATGTTTACTCTTAAAACAAAATTAGATTATCAAAACTTGAAATAAGACAAATTTCTTATTTTCTCTTATTTTAAATGTAAATGGTCTTGTTCCATTTGCAAAGTGTATCACTTACCTACTCAATTCGAGAAAAAACGCACTTATTTTAAGATTAAATTACTTAATTAGATCAACTTTTTTTGCAGCGTAAACTTTCTTGTCCTCCAGGACACAACCAGTGGGTATACATCTTTGTAGGATCACAGTTTTGATGCATTCTTAAAGCTACGATACCAATTTTTATTCTTTCTCTTTATTATCAGAGTTTTGTATTTATAATGATAGATATATAATATCTGCACAGCTACATGCTCTTTATTCAATTTAAAACCTGTTTATCCATCCATCTTCTGACACAAGTATCCCTGCTGGGATCAAGAGGGGTCTGGTGTCTATTTCCATCTGTCTACGGGTGAGAGGCGGGGTACATCCTGGACAGATCGCCCGTGTATCGCAGGACAACACAGGAGAATTTAGAGAAGCCAATAAACCTACCGGTAACAGTCATGTTTTTGGACTGTGGGAGCAAGCTGGAGTACCCAGAGAAAACCCACCCATGCACAGGGAGAGCATGCAAACTCCATGCAGAAAGACCCCGGGCCGAGAATCGAACCTGGAACCTTCTTGCTGTAAGGTAGCATTGCTACCCATTACTCAAACCTGTTTATAATACTGATAAAACTATATTAATGTATTTCTTTAAGATCTGAGGGGACTTAGAGGATCCACTCAGTGTTCTCCTGTGGAATGTGGTCAGAAAAATCAACTTCCGAACACATATCTTCATATATTGATTCTAATATTGATTTATGAGTGTTTATTTTCATTCATTTACTAACTTTATAAAGAATTCACTCAGCTTTTCCCAAAACCTATACAGCTACAGAGTGTCTGGGTGAGAGTGGTTTGTTGACTCCCTTAGACTCCGAGTTCTTTCAACATTTTACTTGTTTTTTTCTCTGTCTGTAACTTGTTTTTGATTAACTGCATGTGGAAAACACTTTTCACAGTTTTGCACACTTTAATTAGATAGTTGAATGCTGGATATCAGCAGCACTGTATCTGTTCTCCCTTCCAAGGTTTAATAAGGCCTGGTTTGAGTGAAGATTACCAAATCTCAATTCCTTGTTATTCGTTGCACGTATAAATATCTCGCTGTTTTGATTGATGACATCCCCACTTTTAAATCTTACTTGGAAAATGATGGAAAAACACAAAAATAAAAGCTGGGTTTGTGTTTTTTATGTTGTTTGTCGGTGCAACTTTTATACACATGCAGCCAGAGGATGAGTCATAATTAAAATCAATTCAGTTTATTTATAGAGCGCCAATTCATAAGAGAAGTCATTCAGAGGTACTTTACAGAGACAATGCTGTCAGATTGATTAGGAAAAAAAGTTTATTGCATCCAATCCTTGATTTACAAGACATACTGCTCCTGAAGGAGCTTGCATTTTGTCATTTACTCTTCATCAATTCCTCACACAGAGCGTGAATGTAGCGAAAATTGAGAGTTTATAGGTTTCAATAAGTTTTTTAATGTTTTCCAGCTTGTATTTAAAGAACAAAAATAAGTTTTTACCGAAGCATTTCTTTACAGTAGTCTTTTTATTTGACCCTTTATGACTAAATCATTGTTTGAAGAGCAGAACTGAATATAAATCACATCGGCGGGTTGACATTTTTGCCCTGTGTAATGAAATAGACACAGTCTGTCATCTCCATAGTCCGACGTGAGAGACTGGGGTGTGAAAGATTTGCACTTTGCTCCGTGTTTGATTTTAAACCTCAAAGACATGTTTTTTTTTCTCTGTCGTCTAAAACCCGACACATCAGAGAATTTCTGGGACTTAAAATTAATTTTTTCCTGTCTCATATCATCGAACAGATGGACTGAATGCAGTGTTGGTTATATCTGTTTGGTTAACAGTAAAAGCAATACAAAGATCATAGAAAATATTTATTCCCAGAATAGTGTCTATAAAGTGACACAGGCCTGGAATAGAACAAAGTCTCCCAGCTGCTGTTGACTCATTTCATCATCTATTACATTTGTACAAATACACAATCTTTTTTTTGCTCAACAAACCAACCAGTACAGACCAGGCTGGTCTTTTTTAGAATCCCTGGGATTCTGACTCACTCTGTCTTTCTGTCTCCCTCCCTCCATGGCGCTCTACTGGGAGAGCATTTACTGGAACGTATGCAGATACACATGGTGCGTGTCCCTGTAGTTTCTGAACCGTACTCCTGTCATAAGATATTAGGATTAAAAGGACTTGCTCACAGTACGCCATGGCACATTGAGGAAGCAGAGGTTACATTAATGTCTAATGACTTCCAGGTTTTCATGAATAAAGTTTTACAGTAACAGAGCAGAACTGTAGATCAGTGAGTACATTTCCCTAATAAAGCACGGAAACTAAAGAAAAACTATATTTGCACATATGAACGATTAAAAAAGAGAAGATTTTACGTTTCCCGCACATTTTACATCAAAATGTCCATCCTTTTTGGGACTAAATACTCTAGAGTTCCCAGTATTTTGTTTTAAAATTAAAATATGAAATATTACAGGTCCAGCATAAATGTATATTTTCCTTTTAAACATTTTATTGGCAAAGATAAGACACCTTTTATAGGGCATTGAAAGATGAGATATGACACACGTATATGTGGATGTATATATAAATATATATAGAGAGAGAGACTTAGAAAGATTATATTTTGGCATTTTGTACACACAAGTATAGGCAAAAATATATTTCATTAAATACAGCTCTCTAGACTTTTTCATTTTTTAAAGTGCAGCCTTGATAAAGGTAAACAGCAGTGATAAAAACCTTGTGATGAAAAAACACTGATAAAAAAAGAATGTTGTAAAGATATGACTGTGTAGTTACAGTTCCAACATTCAACTTTTTTTTTTGCTTTATATATAAATATATATATGTACAGATACACACACACATATATACAGATCTATTATATATATATGTGTGTGTGTATCTGTACATATATATATAGACACACACGCACATATATATATGCGTGTGTGTGTGTATCCGACATATATATATGTGTGTGTGTGTGTGTGTGTACATATATATATAGACACACACATATATATATATATACAGATGTATATATGTGTGTGTGTCCATATATATATATAGATCTATATATATATATATATATGTGTGTGTGTATCCGTACATATATAGACACACACACACACACACACTATCTTATTTTATTTTATTAACTTAAAATCTGTGTCAGGGTTTGGTTGTTGTAGAGGACCCAAATGCAGAGGCAGAGAGGCTGAGGAGATTTCTTGGGAGTTTAATGGGGGCAAAAACAGTAACAAAGGCAGGAATGCAAAAAATCCAACTAATAATCAAAGCAAACCAGAACTATGGAGACATCTGGGGAAAACCAAACACAAGGAGCCAGGGAGAGACGAGGAACGTGGACAACAGCACGGGAGGACAGCAAAGACAGGGAACCAACCAAGAGTGAGAGCAGAGGGAAAGCATATATAGGAGACAGAGACAAAGGGAGGGCTAACGAGC
>NW_015150794.1:731990-747600 GCF_000732505.1 Cyprinodon variegatus
ATTTCATCCCAGTGCTGCGTGTCCCGAGCCGGTAACATCATAAATGACCCCTCAAACCCCCACCATGGACTGACTCCTGCCCTCTGGAAAGAGTTCTGCAACAGCTTTTCCCCCCCGCTGCCATCAGACTGTTGAAACTAATCTAGTCTCTATCACACTTCATATAAACATATTTGCACTGCCAACATGGCTGACCTTTTTCTTCATTCTTCATTATTTTTATTCATTCTTTGAATAGAACACAACATAATGTTCTACTGCATCTTGCACCATATTTATTTATTTTTGCACTTTCCATATCAATGCTTTTTGCACCATGACTTTAAACTGGTTGTCCTTTTCTCCTGCACCGTCTACATTCTTGATTACTGCTGCAGTTTGTAAATTGTAATGATCATTTCACTGTTGTAAGTGAAGTTAAAGTAATATGACACCTAACAGGGGAGTAAGTTTTTGAACACTTCAGCTTAAATAGGTTAGGAAAACATTTTTCACTCATTATAAATGGGATTTTAATTTCAAAGCTTTCAGTCTCGCTGCAGAAGCCTGAACTAAACATGCTTTCCAGTGTTGCCGCTGCAGCTGGCCGTGACCAAAGCCCACAGTCTGTGTGTCTGATTCCACATGAGGCTGACCCCGTTTGTATTTGTCAAACCACAAACTGTAGATGTTCATGTGGATACCCGTCGGTTCAGGCTGGTTAGCAAACAGTGATGAAAGGCTGACATTTTTCGTGCCCTACTTAACTTTACATTTCAGTGCTCGTTCAGCTCTGGCTACTTAAACACTGTGTTTTTTCTGCAATGTGAACCAATATCTTCTCATATGCATTATTTACTTAGAGGATATTTTTCTTGATACATTTATGTTAAAAGACCAAAATTATTAATGTTTCGGAAAAACTGCTATCGGAAGAGGTCTGTCTGCAGGCAGGTCAAGGACATCTCTTTACAAATTGGACTTATTAAATCTTATTTCATCTTGTATAGTGAATATAATCAAACATAAAGCCATTTACCTCCTTTTTAATCCTGCATATCTGCTGCTGTGTCAGTGGGTTATCTTCTAAATGTCCCTTTTCTGGGTCTACACGTGTTTCTTACCAACTGAACCTTTTTCTCCTTGAGAATCTCTCATGTCATTCCTGAAAGGCTTTAGCTGATAGCGAGGTCAGGAAGACAGACATGCGCTTGTACAAAACAGACAAGCTCAGCATTGTTTGGAAAATATCTGGATTGTCTGATATTTGTGTTTTATTTGCCTTATTTAAAGTTAGAAGTGATCCACCTGCAGCCCTGCAGTTTTTCTGATGGCATGGCGCCATCTAATGGAGATAGTTTGACACAGAATTTTCCTGGATTTGTGTCTCCTTGTAGCTCCATATACACTCACCGGCCACTTTATTAGGTACCCCATGCTAGTAACGGGTTGGACCCCCTTTTGCCTTCAGAACTGCCTCAATTCTTGGTGGCATAGATTCAACAAGGTGCTGGAAGCATTCCTCAGGGAGTTTGGTCCATATTGACATGATGGCATCACACAGTTGCCGCAGATTTGTCGGCTGCACATCCATGATGCGAATCTCCCGTTCCACCACATCCCAAAGATGCTCTATTGGATTGAGATCTGGTGACTGTGGAGGCCATTTGAGTACAGTGAACTCATTGTCATGTTCAAGAAACCAGTCTGAGATGATTCCAGCTTTATGACATGGCGCATTATCCTGCTGAAAGTAGCCATCAGAAGTTGGGTACATTGTGGTCATAAAGGGATGGACATGGTCAGCAACAATACTCAGGTAGGCTGTGGCCTTGCAACGATGCTCAATTGGTACCAAGGGGCCCAAAGAGTGCCAAGAAAATATTCCCCACACTATGACACCACCACCACCAGCCTGAACCGTTGATACAAGGCAGGATGGATCCATGCTTTCATGTTGTAGACGCCAAATTCTGACCCTACCATCCGAATGTCGCAGTAGAAATCAGACTCATCAGACCAGGCAACGTTTTTCCAATCTTCTATTGTCCAATTTCGATGAGCTTGTGCAAATTGTAGCCTCAGTTTCCTGTTCTTAGCTGAAAGGAGTGGCACCCGGTGTGGTCTTCTGCTGCTGTAGCCCATCTGCCTCAAAGTTCCACGTACTGTGCGTTCAGAGATGCTCTTCTGCCCACCTTGGTTGTAATGGGTGGTTATTTGAGTCACTGTTGCCCTTCTATCAGCTCGAACCAGTCTGGCCATTCTCCTCTGACCTCTGGCATCAACAAGGCATTTCCGCCCACAGAACTGCCGCTCACTGGATGTTTTTTCTTTTTCGGACCATTCTCTGTAAACCCTAGAGATGGTTGTGCGTGAAAATCCCAGTAGATCAGCAGTTTCTGAAATACTCAGCCCTTCTGGCACCAACAATCATGCCACGTTCAAAGTCACTCAAATCACCTTTCTTCCCCATACTGATGCTCGGTTTGAACTGCAGGAGATTGTCTTGACCATGTCTACATGCCTAAATGCACTGAGTTGCCGCCATGTGATTGGCTGCTTAGAAATTAAGTGTTAACGAGCAGTTGGACAGGTGTACCTAATAAAGTGGCCGGTGAGTGTATATATATATATATATATATATATATATATATACACACATATATTTTACATCTGGTAATTCTGCTGTGTAATGTTTTACACAATTAGCTCAATAGATAAAAAATAAAAAAAATAGTATCATGCTACATTTTTCATCCAGAAAATGCTCCACTTACATTTATCTGCTTCTTTTATTGGCACAAATTCAAAAGTTATCGATTTAACACTGGAAAATGCTGTATAGAAAATGTTTAAGTGAAGACTTCATTAAAAACAGATATTTTGCAAACAAAATGAGCATTAGACTGGGGAATAAAGGGGCAAAGGCTTAGAACATGACAGAGTGCTGCTGTCAGGTGGACTGGCTTGATTACTGCAAACACTACTGATCTTCTAGATTTTTATTTTATTTTTATAAATCCTCAGTTTTGCAGTGTATGTTTCAAAAGAAGGAAAATATCCAGAGCAGCAGCTGTGTTGGTAGCATCTCTCTTGATAAACTTGGGGAGTATGGGAGGCTTTCCAAGGCAACAATGGCTCAAATAGGATCTTTCTACCACCAAGGTAAACAAAATACAATTTAGGAACAAACCAGAACCTTGCTGGAAGTGGGCTACAGCCACAGACGACAATAAGGAATGCCATATGTGCTAACTAAGAAGAGCCTGGCCACAACTACTACTACCTCGCCAAAATGGAAGAACATGGTCTCCTGTGAAGAGTTACCACAAAAAGGGAGGCAAGCAGACTTTTACTCAGTTTTTTTCTAAAGATTTTTCCAGACCTATCCTGAAATCCCTGTCAGTTCTGTCGGTTTACACCAGAGCAATCTGTGGTTGCACTGAAAAAAACTAATTTTCTTTTTAAAATAAGTGCATTTGTTCTTAAACTGAGGTAAAAGAGACATCTTGCCAATGGAACAAGACAATTTACACTTAAAATAAGAAAACACAACTGCATTGTCTTATTTATGGTGCATATTATCTAATCATCTTATTTTAAGAGTAAAAATACTCATTCCATTGGCAAACTCATTTACGTACTCAAATTAAGGGCAAATACACTTAATTTAAGAAATTCTTTACTTATTTCTAGATCATTTTTCCAGTGTGAAGTGCTAGTGCATTTAAGCACCTGGAGGCTGATTCTCCAAAACACATTCCAAGTCAGTTGCAAGTCAATGACCCATCTGTTTTTTTCTTAAATGCAGCAAAGGAGAGCCAGCAGCTTTGTGCAGCATTTAGCTGTACGCTTGCACCCCAAGAGCAAAGGACACACCTTTGTAGGGCTGAAACAATGAATAAGATTATTCAGTCATTGAAATAATCAACTAATTTCGTAATTGATTAAATGGAGTATAGAGCCTGTAAAATATGCCTTTAGCTGACAGAGCAACCCACTTAGAGCATCAATTATATCGAGATAATAAAATATATCAATATTTTTTATTTAAGAAAAAAAAGTCAGAATGTCTCAGTTCAAAAATTTTTAGTTTCACCTGGTTTCATTTATGAAAAAAAAAAAATATCATAAAACAAAGTAAGGATTCTTTGGCTATACCTACTGTATTAGTCGGGCATAGAAAAAAATGGACAAATTAATCATTTTGCATAATAATCATTAGTTGCAGCACTAAACCTTTGACAACGAAAAAAAATTCAGATTTTAGATCGATGGTTTTGAAGAGTGTTAACCCTTTAACAGCCTGGTTAAGCAAACGGTTGATTATTTTTACAGGAAAATGCAGGCTGGAGTTAGACAAGGATATTAAAGGGTTAAGGAAGCCATCTTTGTTGAGATGGAAAGGGCATCACTGAACAGAGGGGAAAGCTTGTGGTTTCAGCTTCCAAGCATCTACAACTTTGTCCTGAAACTCATTTTAAAGCGTTAACACAAGTACACTCATTATTATAATGGCCATACAAAACCATACAACAACAGACTCCAACTACCAGAGAATGGCAGGTGGGTCTATAGTTTGTATCCAACAGAATATGTTTAGCAGATGGCTCTGCTGTGAGCCTACAGAACTGAAAGCCTAATGGATGGGTGTGCAACGTTTCAAACCAAGCAAAAATCCAGTTGCATCTGATTTAAGCCCGTTTTGTGGTTGGCATGACCCAGATTACTGAGAAACCTGCACAGGTATGTCTGATGAGTAGCCTTTTATACTGTAAAATTCAGATGATACAGATACAGTGTTTGGTTTAAAACAAAATGCACAGCAAACGCTTTAGAAAATATGCTTTTTATTTTATTAATAATTTTTCACATATGATAAAAAACTGCATTCTTTTCCAACTACACCCGTTTTCCCTTTTAGCATTCCACATCATCATCATACCTCTTCATCACCATATTCAGTCGTCATCCACTGGGACATCCCAGCAGCAGCAGTTTTCTTCAGAAGAGATTTAAATGCATCCAAACAGCAAATGTTCCGTTAGGAGAAAGCAACTAAGTGACACAGCAACACCTCAGTAGGTACATCCAACATGGCGGATGCCTTGTCCATTAAAATATTCCCCCTCCAATTGGTAAACATCGTATTTTTCTTTGCTACAAATGAAAATGGCCTTCAGGACTGTTGCAACATCATCCAGATTTTTTTTTTTCCTTTAATACAATAATATATGTTTTGGGTCAGGTTCAGCCATGATGTGAAGCAGGAATCAGGTTTAAAATGACACTAGAGAAAAAGGAGGTAAACACACATGCGCACAGATAAACTACTTTTAAAGTGCTTTAACAGTGATTGGAAACTTGTTTCAGTCTTGAGCTCATCGCACTCGGCCCCATTGGACTCTCCCTGGGTTCAAGTGCTCAGCAGTGGAGTCATTAGCCTTAACGACACGTGCAGGACTCTGCCACCATGTCCTCCAGCTCCCTGTAGTCTACCTTCTTCTTGTAGACCACCAACACACTCATGGGCATGTACTTGTAGGGGACGCAGGATGGGGCAGGGACGTCGCCCACGCCCAGCTCTTTGATGAGGGTCTGGATGATGGCGTGGTTGGGGGAGTGGTAGCCATAGTGGAGCACCTTGGGGCAGTCGCCCTGACAGAATCGAGGGTTGTACACTCGCGGAGCGATGAAGTAATGACCCAAGCCAAGCTCGTTGAACGCCAGGTTGAAGGAGTGCAACTTGCAACGATTCTTTGGGACGTCCGTTTTGCGTCTGTAGTTGGGGTTGTCGAAGATGGACGCAGGGGAGGAGGCCAAAGAGGAGGCGAGTTCGTTTTTCAGCTCGTCCAGCGAAGAATTTTTGGCATCTGGAGGGGATACCTCCTTGGAGCTACGCCGGTGGCGAATGGAAGGCTGCCCCCACCACCCGATTCGCTTCATGAGGTTTTCCCCCTCAGCGCCGAGCAAATCCCCCATCCACTCCTTCACCTCCCTCTCCTCCTCCAAATACAGTAGAAGAGAGGGTACTTCCAGCTGAGGCTCGCCGCTCCAGCGCCTTCTACCCCAAATCGGGGTCCACCACCATGAAGGGCCCCAATCCTCGCCAGCAGGAGCTGCACACCAATACTGGGCGGTGAGGGTGAGGCGTCCCCGCTCCCCCTGATCCCTTTCCTGCAGGATGTGAGCGCTGACATGTGCCGTTATGTCCGTCTCCGTCCAGCGCTGGTGGGGTTCCAGGGTCACCAGGCTGCTGGCGCCCAGTGAGGTGATCTGAGCACGACAGCGGGGCGGCTCTATTGCCTGGGTGGTGCCTGAGGGTGTGGAAGAGGAGCGCAGGTGGATAAAAGAAGCTCTGATGAGCTGCTCTGAGGGAAGAGTGTCCAGTTTGTATTGTACCGTGAAGGTGTAGGTCAGATCTGAGAGAAAAGAAAAGATAAAAAATGATATAATCATCATATTGTTCTAGCAAAATATTAAGATATCATGTTCCAGGGACTTTGGCCACTCCCCCCCCCCTTTTTATGGCAGATAGGAAAATATTTTTGCTCATGAAAACTACAGAAGAGTGCTGGGCAATTAATTGAGTTTGCAATATTATCGCAATTTTAAGTAGTCATCACACTTTTTCCAGGTTAAAATGTTTTCAGATGATGCTTTTCAGTGAAAACCTGCTGGGAAATCTGGAGTGTTTTTTTTTTTTTCCATGGTGGCTCTTTGTTCAAAACACAAAAGTCATCAAGAATGCAGTTATGGTCCTTCTCCTTGATTAACATCATTCATAGAGCGCCAACATTAGCCTACCTTACTAACACCTATCCCTGCTCTAATCCACCAAAAAGGGGTGATTCCAAAATATACCCTCACTTGGCAGTAGCCAGATTGATATGTGTAGAACTGAGTATAGTTCTTGGTTATCAATCTGGGATGGCTGCCGTTCAGTCTGCCCATGAAAAGAAGGGATGTTTAGTGCTCTTTGAGCTGATTGGGTGACATGCCAGCTAGTACCCGCCTTAAATAATACACCTTCAGCCGATTGTAGCAGCGAATGTTGACGTTTCAGATGTGCACCAGGAATAAAAGATGGGATGTGTTTACTGAAATATAGACCTTTGTTGGAGGTTTAAAAAAAGTGCTTCTCTGCTTCTTTTTAGACAAGAATTTGTCACGATTTTAGCTAAACATCGAGTCAATTGCTGTATCGACAAGCGAGTCCTCCAGTGTAGCCATGTTTGTAATGCAGCAAGGCCTTTCTGACTGCCGTCATGCCTACATGCCGCCCCCCCCAAAAAAAAAACCACTGCTGGCATGTCATTGGTCTGACTGTGACGGACGCATTAGCGGGAGACTTTCAAAATGGTGTGGAGTAAAACATTTTGAGGTATGACTGTTCTTAGCCTCATAGGCTCCAAACGAAGGTCTCCTTTATGGCATTAATTGGAGAACTGTTGTTTCGAGGAGATCCAAAGATATATTAACCTGACAGAAAATGGCCTTGATGAACTTAAGTTGTGTTTCCTCCAAATGTTCAAGTGTGAGAAAGTTCTTTATGCAGGAGGTGGGGTTGGTTCCCCTGGGGGGAGTGTGTGCTGGGATTCTTGTAAGGTATAACTGTATGTACTAAGGTTGCCTCAGTCAAAGCTCCATCTCTCCATCTGAGGACGTTAAATTTGAACCTTTTTTCTTGCAAGAAATGCCTCCGTCTCAGCTTCTTCACTTCACAATGGATTTTTTGAGAGACTGAAAACTCAGATCTAGCGACTATCCAGCTTGCAGCGCAAGGTTGGGACTTCCCTGCAGATAGTTGGTAATAGTTGCTGCTTGTCACTACCTGGTCACAGAGGCTCGATCCGTCCTGCTCATGCGCGAACAGATATACATCTGGGTGTCCATAAATAATATAATTATGGTACTAAGACGACTTATTTCTATCCATAACTCACTAAATTATGCTAATACACATCTTTAAAACATGTTTTATAACTTTTTTGAGACAATTTTGATGCTTTTTACGTTTTCTTTGTTAAACTCTTCTCTGACATCATCATCAGACATCCTCAGAACAGTCTAGCAAAATATGATTAAACCATGTTTATCTGCATTTTCTTTAGATTACACACTATATAGTATAATGTTAACATGAAAAGAAAACATACAAAAAAAATAAAAATAAAAAAAAATCTAGATTTATGTTTAAATCTAAAGCCGAAAAAGTTAACTTCCTGAAGTAGCGTAGGATCCCATTTCTGGTGCAGATCAGGCAGAGACGACTAATAAAATAGAGTGGATTTTAAGGCATTTAGTTTCTCAGGAAATACATTAACCTTTAACACATATTTTAGTACGCTTACCATTTTTGGGGAGGGAAAAACATCATTTAGGTCTGTTTAACAAAATAAAATTGAGGGCGACCTTGATGCATAGCTGGATGAGCATGAGCAGGACGGATCGGGTAATGACACTGCTTGTGGAACCTGAAAACCGGTGAACAAATCATGCCAACTGTGAATGTTTCAAACACTACTATCACATGAACAAGCATAAACAAAACCCCTGTGAGAAAAACTAATTATTCAAAGTGTAGCCTTGCGTGCCAGACTGACTTAACGGCATATTCACAGCATATCAATCTGGAAAGTAGTAGGTTGAGCCTAATTCCAAGGGCGAGTTGAACAGTCTGCAAAAACAGTTGAGAACCAATCAGATAACTACTAATATTATTTTTTAACAATATAGACAGCTCTTAAGATGTCATTAAAACAATGCTCAGTTGCAACTGGAAAGGAAAAAAAAAAGAAAGCCAAATTATTGTTTTTACCTGCAAGGATCTGTGCACCAACCATAACTCTCTCTTCTTCTCTGTGCAGTGGTAAAACCCAAGTTAAGTCAATATCCCTGTGAATCCGTTTTATCTTTAAATCTGAAGCAGTCCTTGTGCTCTGATGAAAAAAACATGGCATTTAGATGTCCACTAATAAGATGAGCTAAAGAAACTAATATTCAAGTCACCTAAGCATAACTTCAAAATCTGCAATTTGGGATCTCTAGAGCTGCTGCAGTCTGGTAAATTTCTGTTATATAAGAAAACGATAAATATGAGTTAGTTTTTATCTGGAACTGTGAGTCACTGTCCTCTGAGGAGCTGAACTGCTTTATTTTAACTAGTAAAGAGGAACACAACATTAAAACAGGCGGATCTAGGGGGCGGCTACCTGGGCTACAGCCCCGGATCTCGCTTCTGAGCTGATCTGAGTAAAATCTGCAGTACAGGAATTCAACAGGGGCAGCATGTGCAAGAATGCAACCTGTAGCATTACCCTGCAGAAGAAGCGTTTTGCTTTCGTCGCTGCCAGCTTTTAGGAGTTGTGTGCTTCCATGGTAAATAAACAGATAGGCGAGTGGCGGATATCAATGGATATCAGAGGCTTTTTGAAAAAACAGACAGCCGCACCACCAGTAGCACCAACGACTGTTGCTAAACAGGCTGATGTCCCAGATACGTGAGGCTTTGACTGATTTTGAGACGTTTTTTTTCCCCTCAGTCTTGTGTGAAAGTCTTTTCAAGGTTGTAACATAAACAAAGAGAAGAGGCCTTTTTTTAAGCCGTTTTGTGTGTTTTTTTTTTAAATGCCCCACCCCCCAAAAAAAACTGTCTTTTTCCAACTTTTGTCACTTAAGCCTGTAAGAAATAAAAGTCAGTCACCACACACAGTTTTCACATTGTGCATTTATAATTTTTCATTGCCGATATAAGAGGATGGAAACTGGCTGATAGCAGGACACAACAATTAACACTTCCTGCAGAGGCAAGAGTGTATATTTTCTGGTAAATCCTGATCTAATGTAAAATATGACAGATTAGTGGATTCAGGGAATTTCTGGTATGCTACAAGCTACCACACATAAAAAATGTTCAAGTTGGAAACAGTTTCTCTGTATTTCCCAAAGATATGGGAGGAGGAGAGATTTTTACACTGGAAAAGCAATCTAGAAATAAGTAAGAAATTCTAAAATTAAGTGTATTAACCCTTTATTTGAGTAGGGAAATGAGATAATTTGCTAATAGAATGAGTGTTTTTACTCTTAGAATCAGATGATTAGATAATATGCACTTGAAATAAGACAATGCAGTTTTTTCTTATTTTAAATTGAAATAGTGTTGTTCCTTTGGCAAAGTGTCTCTTATCTCCTAAATTTAAGAATAAATGCACTTATTTTAAGAAAAAAAATGATTCATTTTCCCCCCCAGTGTATTTGCCTGAAATAATCTGTTCCCCCTCCATAACATGGAAAGAACTTAATTCACATGTGAGTCATTAACTGGGTTTATTCCTCTCCTCATTAGAAACAAATCCTGTGGATTTGGTGACATGTGATCATTATTAACCAAAATTAAAGGAGGGGAACCATGTATATATTTAAGCTGACAGAAATAATCCATCTTCACCCTCAGGGCTAAGCCCCTGATCTAGAATCCTAGATCCGCCCCTGCATTAAAATGAGACTTTCTGTGTGATAAATTCAAATAATGGGAAAGGAGGGAAAGTGTGCAGGTTAGTGGTGGGGCCCTGCCCCCCAGCAGCAGGTTCCTCACCTCCTGAAGCGGGCAGGGAGCGCACGGAGGACGCCGCGGGTCTCAGGAGGCGGACCGTGTTGGAGCCGAACTTCCGGTGCTGTTTGGGTCTGCCGTCGGGTTCGGCTGCGCTCCGGTACAAACTGAGCATGAACTGCAGGTTCTGGTCGGCCTTCTGCTCGTCCGTCAGCGGCCGGTGGTGAGCGCCACGGTGGCTCCGCCGGCTGCGCCTCAGCGCGCGGCGGGCCGCCGCCGGGGGCCCCGCGACGCAGGTGGAGCACAGCAGGTGGAGGAAGCAGGTCAATAAGCAGACACGCAGGAAGCCGTGCTTTGCGTGGGTCACCCTCATTGTTCGTTGATACAACCTGTGGTGCTAGCGAGCTCCACCGACCAGGCTATAGTCGGCAACCATCCTTCGCACGGCTGAGGGCGGGGCTTACAGCTGCACCTGACGGAGCGCCATTTGGGTGTTTCTGCGCAAATTGGCTGCGGGGCCAATTAAGCGCTCAGTGGGGAGGATCAGCCAACCGGAGCGCAGGGAAACCATGTGAGCGCTGCGTAAAGGTGCGTCAAACAGCCAAAGCTGGCCGCTTTGAAAGCACTTTGAGCAATCATGTTTTATTTTCGATCATTTTGAATTTCTGTCTTTTTCCAACCAGCACGTTTTATTTTTTTAATTTTTTTTTTTTAAATTCAGAATCATTTGCATATAAACTTTAATAATCTTTCACATTTAGTCAATAAAAAAAAAAAACATTTAACTATAGATATTTTTACCAAGATTGTTTTACTTTGAATACATTCTCATAACTCACTTGAATTCAATTTGAATTTGCAAGAGAATCCTATTAAATTCCCTTTAAATTAAGAAATTAAAGCACCAAAATCTTCAGTCCTGGATCTGTGCAAAACAGGGGCGGAGCTAGATGGGGGGCCAGGGATGGCCATGGCCACCCCTACTATTTTTTCCTCTCAAGTACAATATTCAAAACATTTAGGCTATGTTCACACTGCAGGCCTTGATGCTCAATTCCGATTTTTTTTGTGAAATCCGATTTTTTTGTGTGTTTTGCAGTTCATACTTCCAAATAAATGCAACTTGTATGTGATCTCCTGTGTGAACTGCAGTCATAAAACGCAAGTGTCCCCCATGCACAGTGGAGGACGCGATGACGTCACAAGCCAGCGTGCTTTATGTTTACCGAAGTAAACATGGATGGTAGTGCCGGTGCGCATCTAGCTATCTTTTCCAATGATAAAAACTCAATCTTTTCAATATGGTTAAACATAAATACTGTTCTCCGCATCATCATCCGCCATGGCTGTTGTTTTTCTTGCCGCTTTTGCGTAGCAAGACACATAATAGTGACCTTTGTCAAGTATTAATGATGTTCAGGTCGGATGAATGCGACAAGATCAGATTTGTACCGGATTCAGGATCACATAGCTAAGGGGCCTGAGTCGCATTGGAAAAAATCGGATCTGTGTTGTTCAGAATGCAATGAAAAGATGAGATCCAGGTCGCATATGGGCAAAAAAATCGGATTTGGGTCACCAACTACTTGACAACAAAAACACTGTGGTTAATTATGCACATCAATATTCCAACATTAGAGATGATTAGTACAGAATTCATGGTCCTTCAGAACTAGATTTTCTGTTACAGTATATGCCTTAAAGAGAAAATGATGTGTCTCTGCAAGTCATCAAAGAGTCTTTAGTGAAATTATAGATACTGCAAATAACAATTTTAATCAAAACCTATTAAATTATCAATTTATTTGTAAATATCAATTTAATGTTGAGTGATATTGATAGGTAAGTAATGATGAACCTAAACTCAAACCTCAAAGAATTTTATCCAATATAGCTTTTATCTAGACAGATGTTTAAATGTATGCATCTATTTGTTAGCAAAGGCTGCAGGAAACTATAGTTTGTCCGTATTTAGAAATATGGATGTTGTTCTTGTTCCTGGTGGAACAGTGTAGATTGACCCTGAGGTTCTGGTGCCTATCCACTTTTTTCGACCCCTCGGTGTATATTGGTTATTGCCTGGCCATCCTTATAAACATTTTCTGGTCTTGAGTTTTACAAACATTTCCTAATAGTTTCTCCCCAGATTCACCTCAAATATATATTTCATTTTATGATGAGTAGTTATCCAGATCTTTTGTTCAGCCTTCTCTGTACTATAACTTTTTTTTTTTCATGGAGAGAGTAGGCCATTTAAAAAAATAAATATAACTTCCACTGTTTGTTTTTTTTAACACTTTTGCATTTTTTTTCTACTTAGTTAAGGTCGAACAAATGATTTTTTTCAAACAAACAATCAAAAACGGCATCGTATTGGATGCTTTGCTGTCTGGCTGACTATCTAAAAAGTTCCTCTTAATTTTACTAAATCAGTACAAAAACAAGCTTTAAAATAGTTTAATGCATCATTTTGATGAAAATTTAATTGATAGTGACAAAATATCTCATTTATGAGCACCTGCCAAACAGAGAAAGTTATGCACTTTAAAAACAAGCAAAACATCCCCGCTCCTCAGATCATTAATGTGTTTTCCTGTTCTGTAAACAGTTTCTAATGGTTTTTCACTTCAATATCCGATCATGCTTTATTTTGAAAACTTGTCACCATGTTCATTTCCATAACTGGATACAAAGACAGGTCCTGCCTATACACAGTAAAGCCCACAGGGTTAAATATGTAGGATCAAAGTACATTCACTCTTTCAGAATTTTTTACAACAACTGGAGTAAGATATACACTATTAGAGAGTTACTTTAACAATAATTCAGAGTGTTAAATTTAGTTCTTAAAGTATTACTTCAACACTGCAAAGTTTACTGTTATGGAACAGAGAAACTAAGATCGACTAAATATCCCTCATTGCACATTATTTATAGAACTGAGCTAAAGATGGGTGTGAAAAAAGTGAAGCTATGTTCATTTGCCAGGAATTATCTAATTAATTTCTGTATAACTTTATTAGCATTTCAAATAAGTCAGAATCAGAATCAAGTTTATTGCCAAGTAGGTTTCCACTTACAAGGAATTTGACTTGGTGTTGTTGGTGCAGACAAAAAACAAACAAAACAAAAACAAAATAACAAAATAAGATAGAATATATATATATATATATATATATATACACAGAAGCTATATACAAACAGTAGACTGTGCGTTAATGTAAACATTTGAAGAAAGTAAAAATTTGAAGAAGTTTTCCCCAAAATCTGTTTAGCCCGTATTTGTTTCTATGGTAACAAATTAAACGTCTTTGGTTCTGCATTTAAGCTGCAGGCTGATGGAACGCTTTTATTCAGAGTTCAGTTTGCTTTGGATTATTTTCCAAATGCATTCATCAGTTTAATCAGATAGCTTATGCTGCAGGGTCTAACCCCTTTTGCTATTAAAACACTTAAATCTTTGTCTGGTTTTAACAGGAGGATCATGTGTGGAAGCTTTTATCAAACCTTCCCCTGTGCTTATTTGATTCTATCTACAAAGCAAATGACCTTTATAAACTGGATGCTGTTATAACTTGGAAAATATACCTGATGTACCGTGGAACATACACTCTACACAGATTTACTTTAAAAGAACCATAACCGTTTAGCACCGTCTGAACCTGTGTCACTCTATGACCACTAGGGGGCAGAATAAGCTAATTAACATAGTCATTAACGCTTTGCAGGATTCTGAAAATTGCAGGCCATTAGTCTCAAATGAGTCTTTTGAAGCTCCACATTCAATCTTGATCAAATAAAAAAGATGTAATAACAAGTGCTGGTTTTAGTGGGTTTTCATTTTCCAAAACTAAATGAGACCTGAGACCAGTTTTCTTTGAAATTTGGTTGCAAAAGTTGCATTTTTTTAATGTAATTTTTGACACGAACATAAGTCAATTAAATTCATTTTTATTTATAAAGCGTCAATTANTTGAAATTTGGTTGCAAAAGTTGCATTTTTTTAATGTAATTTTTGACACGAACATAAGTCAATTAAATTCATTTTTATTTATAAAGCGTCAATTATAAAACACTTGAATTTACAGAGACAATCGTCTTTACAGATACAAGCCAATCAAATCAAACAGAAAGATTGGTGAAATGTTTTCTGACCAAGGAAACCCAGCTGACTGCACCAAGTCACCTACTTGTAGCGACAGGAGACATTCGTTTGGAATTTGTCTTTCACGTACAGCAATCATTCACAGAGCATGCATGCGGTGAAAGTGGAAAGGAATAACTTTCTTTTAATGGAAAGAAACCTCCCGTAGAACCAAGCTCAGTGAAATCAGCCTTCTGCAGAGGCCGACTGTGGTTCAACAAGACAGAAGCAGACACAAAAAAAAGAACATGGACTCACTAATCCATAAATCTTCTCCATGTTAGAAAAGGTAACGGTAAACTAGCTCTCTATACAAAAGAAGCATTTAAGCAGATGATCTCTAAGCTAGTTTTCATAACAAAAAGAATGAAAGAGAGCGCATGCAATTAGTCTCAGTAACACTGAGTCCATTACCATGCCTAGGAGAAAAACAAGACTAAACACTAAAAAACAGGCCTAACTCTAGTCTATAATAGAAGTTATAGATAGCAGCAGCCTAGATATTGGCTTCTTCCAGGATGATTATTGTCATTTTGTACACAAACTGTATAAAAGGAATTTCGTTAAATACAGCTCTTAAGAAATTTTCATTTTTTAAAGTGCAGCAGTGATGGTAGGAAACAGTGATAAATGTAAACATGCAACTGTATATGAGTTACAGTTTCCAACATTCAGGTTTTTTTTGTTTTTTTTAACCCCGTTTTATACAACATTCATCAGTCCAATTGCAGTGGGGAAGAAACTGCTGGACCTGCATTGGATGCTTCGAAGCCTCTTCCCAGAGGGCAGCAGGGAGAACAGTCCAAGCTGGGGGTGTGAGGGGTCATTTATAATGTTACAGGCTCGTGACTTGCAGTACATGCACTTTTGTGCCCTTTTGAGGTGAGATGGTGTTTACATTCCAGGCGAGGGTGTCTGTGATGTGCACCCCCAGG
>NW_015150794.1:748564-752904 GCF_000732505.1 Cyprinodon variegatus
TCGTCTTGAAATGCACATAGATAGTAACCCACAGCTCCCACACACCCTCAAATGCCACTATAATGTGGTGACATTCCACAACAGTGATTAGCTTCAACCCCAGTCTGCAGAGAAACTGTGGGAAAACTGCAGGCAGCTAGCGGTAAAGACAGATATACTAACGGAGCGAGAGATTTACAACGATCGAGGAGGGGAACCCGACTCAGTCTGGACTGAAAGAGTCTGGAATTCTCCTGCTGAAGGTTTGCTTTATCATGAAACATCAGATCATTAAGTGAAAACAATAAAAAACTAACCACTTTTTCTCACTTTGCATACGCTTTACTAGTTGTGGAACAGGGTGGTGGCACCTTAGTGCTGTGGGGAGCGAGTAAGCTTAATGCAGAAATGCTGTTAGGTGCTTCAAAAAACTTTTTGGAGAGAGATTGACCTTCCAGGAGGGTAAAGCATGGCCAGTTCCACAATAAATGGGGAGTGGCGGCCCAGTGGTTAGAGCTTAGAGCTTCTAGTTTGAACCCCACTCCCTTTATCCCACACTTGACCCTTTACCCCACACTGCTCACAGAGCGCCCCACCATGGCAGCCCACTGCTCCCCAAGGGGATGGGTTAAATGCAGAGAGTGAATTTCTCCAATGTGAGATCAATAAAGTCAAAAAAAATAAATTAAATGATTTAGATCTAAAAATGCGCATGTGCTAGAATCCTATTGAGAACCTGTTGCTTAAAAAAAACCCAAAAAAACAAAAAACTGTTGAAATTGGAAAAGATGACACTTTGTCACTTCAAATCTGCAGATATGTTTAGATGAGAGAACAAAACATTTCTCATTTAATAAATAAAACATGTTTTTTGTAAACTTGTTTCTATATTGAGCTGCTCATTTAAAAGGTAGAAGTATAAAATATATAGTTTCCTTATGAATGTTAATTTTAATGTCAATAAAGGCACCATACTTTCTGTTTTTATGTTTCTTTTTTTGGTGCTATGGTAACTCAGAGTACCACTGACTAGCATAGCTAACAAAGATGCATTGTGTCTTGCATGGCAACAGATACATGGTGTATTTTTTTTTTTTTTTAGTATTAATATGCTGATTTTCCCTCACAGGCTCCTGAGGGTTTTATAAACATGTGGGACATGATCACTAATGTTGATGTTGGCTTTTAATTTAAGGTGCTGCTGTAGGTCTGCAGAGCTTCAGTGTGAAGGAGCCTGATGGGAAATTAAGTCAGTGATAAAACATGACGAAACCATCAAGTGTTTGGTTTAGTGTAAGAATTCTCTTTTACTGTGCTTTTTTACAACTGCTTTGTGTTATTTTTGTCAGTATTCAAAATTTAAAGCCTCGGAAATGTATTTGTGTCAATAGTTCACAATGTTTTTCATGTTACCTTGTTGATCATGTTCTGCAAATCCAGTTATGTTATTGTAAAGATATGAAATGGCTCTAAGTATGCAGCTCTCAATCTTTTGCTTATTGATTTAAAAAATAAAGATTTATGTGTGCGTATTTTGTTAGCTCTATTTCTCAGTCTTTCTTGCAGCAAGTCTTACAGCAAGCAACCGTAAGACAATTTATCGGATCAAAGGAATGTGTATCTTCATTTTCTCCCTCGTGTATTTGTATCCAACTAATTGGAGTATGTTGGAAAGCGTCCAAAAGATAAAAAATAAGGTTTTTGTATTGTAGTGTGTCAGCTTTTTTTATTTAAACATATAAGGTGGGTCCTTTAAATTGCTCCTTGTTTTTGTGACGTACGCACAGGAGCGTCAGCTGACCCAATACTATACAGGGACACAATAAAGAACAAAAAAAAGTTTTTTTGGGGGCAATTATTTATTTTAAAACAGCATGGGCACAGATAATTAATGCAAACATGCAAGCAAATATTTTATACCACTTATTTATTATTGTAAAGCTTCGTAAATAAATTGTACAATCAGATTGTTATTTTTTGCATCATAAAATTTCTACCTGAAACAAACTGAATTGAATTGGCCCACTTGTGAACTTATCTGTATATCTCTAATCCACTACTGATGAAGGCACAATTTATCTTCATTAAATATCTGTCAGCAAACATGAACTTGAAAACTTGAAATGTGCAACTCTAAAAGAAAAAAACAAAACAACAAAAAAACCACCTCAACATACATACATGTCTGTGTTTATCATTTCTATGTGGGCCCATCCTATGATGCTGATGATCCTATGAGGTGTGTATATCATGGCCAGGAAGATGGGAGAGCTGGATGTTCATTTTTTTTTTAACAGTAAATGGTAGCGTTTTGGCTTCACTTTTGCAAAGCATTAATTAAGCCAGTTGGGACTGGCTTAATTAATGTGTTCTCCTCTCTCTCAACTCAACTGTGAGAGCGGAAAATTAATTCATTAAAAAAATCAGTGCCCCAGGCATGTCTACACACCGCAGATCCACAAAGGGGCACGGGCCCCGGTGAAAAGGGTCTGCCTACGCCAATGTTTACACAGAGTTTAGATGAACTCATCAGGAATTTACCTGTATATATGTATAAATATATATATGTATGTGTATATATGTATATATGTGTGTGTATATATATATATATATATACCACCTTTTAAATGTCTTTCCTATGACAATATGATTTTAAAAGAAATTAAATAATAAATTATTAAAACAAGTGTACATTAGTACATTAGTGTACATTACATTTTGATGTAATCTTTGCCTAAAATGTAAGCAATGCAGAACAATAACAGGATCATAAATGTGTCCTGTGGCAGCAAACTTATCAGAAAAATGCAGCTTTATTCATAACAATGTAAAGAAAATAAAACTATTTGTCAGATCCTTGTTTTTCTGGGACCTTCTCTCAACCTACCGCCTTATTTTGAAGAATTTCATGCCAGCTACCCCATTGGCCAGTCTTCTCTGATGCAGCTCTCCCATTGGTCGGTTTACCTGTCAATCACGCGTTTCGTTCCCACATGTGGGAGGAGCCATTAACTTCGCTCAGTTTTCCCAAAGTTTGCTGCTTCGTCGATGACACAGAAATAAGAGCGGAAATACTTCTCCAGGTTACAAAATAAAGCACCTTTTTACTTTAATACCAAGAAAACAATTAATTTAAGCCACATATTCGACGCGAAATAACTTTAAAATATATTTGGCTGTTATAAGAGTATGGCTGTAGTGATAATAATATGCTAACATGTTATTTTTGCTAACAGACTGACCGGATATTGTGACGTGGTGGCTCTAACGGTCACTAGCTTGACTCTACCCCCACAAAAAAAAAGTTTTGCCCTCCCTCTCTTTGGGTTCCCTCACCCCATCCATTCGTTGTTGATGCTAGATGGTGATGGAGGGGCCAGAGGGACCGCTACCGGCGCCGCTGGGCTGCTAAACACCGACAGAGAGAGAGAGTTGTTGGGAGAGGAGCGGCATGGAGACCGTGGAGCAGCTCGTTTCCTTCCACCACATCCAGGTCCAGCTGACCGGGGGCGCGCCTTGGGGCTTTACCCTGAAAGGAGGACTGGAGCACGGCGAGCCGCTCATCATCACCAAAGTAAGCTCAACTTTTCTTTCATTCTTCATGCACAGCCTCTTCTGGACTTAAAATCCCCTCTGCATCTCATTTTTATTTAAATATTTTAAACAGGGATGTTGTTACTGCATTGCATGCATCATGTTTTGTCCTGCAGGTCTCTTTTTTGTATTTATTTTTATCAGTAATCTACTATTAGAAAACACATACCTGCTCTTCTTTAGCTTGTGTAAAAGTTAAACTTAAAGGATCACTATTCTTTTATTTTTTTAAGGAGTGCCAATAGTGTCAAAGTAGTCATTTAGAAAAAATGAAACTGAGAACGTTTTACATACATTTTAATCAAATATGATATTTAATTCATTAAAGTTATTAAATGTTAATATTATTCTTAATTTTTTAAATAGTTTATTTTATTAATGTGCTCAGGTGCAATCAAAAAACAAAAAAACAAAAACAAAATTGAAAGGTCCCTATGATTGGTCAAACAGTTGGTAATATTTGATTGGCCAATTTTTTTTATTATCACAGGTCAGGGTAGTGTAAAGCCCGCCCACTGGCTGTGATAGGCTATGTCCACACCACAGCCTGAAGTGACCTGAATCCGATTCCGATATGCGACCTGGATCGGATCTTTTCATGGCAGTCTGGACAACATCGATCCGATTTTTTCCAATGCGACCCAGGCCGCATGGCTATGTGGTCCTGAATCCGATACCAATCTGATCTTTTCAAATGCGACCTTTGTCTGAACGGCCAGGTCGCATCCATCCGACCTGATGCCATTAATACCTGGCAAAGGTCACTC
>NW_015150794.1:753188-754798 GCF_000732505.1 Cyprinodon variegatus
GATGGCTGAATAATGTGCTCCAATATGTCCATCTATGACGCATTTATTCATATACTTGCTAATTGTTTCCTCTGCAAGCATCACGTTTAATTTGCTAAATGTCCATTTGTTTATCAATTGACTGAATTATGGCCCTTTTGGGGCCCCTTAATAAAAGGGCTCCCTCCTCCAGGGAGTTCCCAGAGGAGAGGGGACGTTGTTTCTGTCCATGGTGCTTCTTTCAATTCAAAGCAAAACCGCCACCGCCTGCTGACAGACGGCTCAGACCACTTCATAGAAGCCAGGAATGATGTGAGCGGGGGCTGGATGTGGGAATCCTGAAGCGGATTTTCTAATGAGGGCATCCGTAGCTTATTTCTTGCTTTTAACATGGCTTTGAAAAGTAGAGGGAGTTAGGTGAAGAGTTAGGAGGCTCAAATAAACACAAGGAGCGTGTCTTTGAATTACAAAGTATTAATTAGTTAGCCTGAGCTGTCTTTACCTCTGCTGCTTTCTTGAGGTCTTGCACCAGCAGCTGCAGCTGGTTGGCGTAAATGTTGGCCGGTGCACGTCCAGAACCCACTGCAGCAGGGAATGGAAAAGCCTGGCTCAGTCATCTGGAAACAACCCGCTCACAGGCATCGGTGTCGCACACACAAACGCCGCCCCTGGGAAAATGTGAGCGCTGAAGGAGATAAAAATCAGACTTTGTGTTACAATCGGTGCAGAGTGTTCCACTCGGGAGGCAATGGGTCGCCGGGCACGGAGCAAAGATGTTTGTTTGGAAGTTATCAGGTTGTGGGAAAGCCTTCAGCTTTCCATCATCTCATCAAAATCAAAAACAGCATCCAGAAAAGCATAAGACCTTCACCAGGACGGTTAATTGTGAGCCCCTTAGGTTCACCTTTACACACTTAAGCAGAAATGACCAAAAGGCTTGAAGTTTCTTTATCTTACTTTTCTCTTTCATCTTATTGTGTGTGTGCTCACAGCTTTCTGACTACAAAAAAATCCAGAAAACTTCATCCATTCAAACTCAATAAGAGCAGATTTATCTAATTAGATAACATCAGCATCTTTGAGCTTGACGTATATCGTCTCGTGTTGCCAGATGCCTCGGTCTGATTGGCCGCTCCCAGGCTTGGAGTTGGCTCAGATCAACTGGTGTTTGTTGATTTGATTGGCAGACAACAGACTGGGCCCGTTCAGGCACCAGCAGACACAATGCCAGAACGCTGGAGGGCATATTGGTGAATCAACAGGGACATGGAGACGACTCTTGTCAGGAGATCTGCCCCTTAATGTCTTTGTTTTTAATGCAGATCTGCCAAACTGCTGCGAGGGAGTGTTTGCAGATTATCAAAAGAGATTAAGATGATTTCAATGTGTTAGCAGTTAGTTGTAGTATTGAAACAGGGTTTTGGAAAGGTATTTATACCTGCAAGGTATCTGTTCAGCTTCCCAGAGTCTACACCTCTACAAACCTTTGCTGCATTTCTGAATTACAACCTTTAGAATTGTAAAAGTGTTGCTGAAAATCAGTGGGATGGCATGGATTATGTTTCACTCATGTTTTTAGGAGTTTTTTTTCCCTTAATCTCAGTTTCCTCAGTGCTGTTTTTTAGCTATCA
>NW_015150794.1:755372-767085 GCF_000732505.1 Cyprinodon variegatus
TATATTAAATCTTTTGTCATTGTTCAATGTAAAGAAACTATTATTATTATTTTATTTTATTTTTTTTACCCTTTTGCTCTTTCTGATCCATCCTGAAACATCCCCCGTCTTTCTGTGGGGCAGCAGGCCAGAATCCATTCATTTTCTTTTTTAACCAACTACCATTTAAAAATACAGATTTGTGTCCTTTAAAGATTAAGCATTAAGTGTTTTCAAAGAGTGGGTCTTTGCTTGAGTGGGTATGCCCTCTCTTTATTTGGGGGGGTGCACATGTGTGAGAATGGCAGTTGCCCTCTCAGGATGCTTAGAAGCCTCTGCGCGGGCGTGCACGGCCCTGCAGACGGGGGAAGGGCAGCAGAGGGATATGAGCCATTTGGTCAACATTCCTCTGGGAGCATAACTAATTACTGCAGCCAGTGGATTGTGTGTTTGTGTAAGTATATTTGTATAAATGCAACTAGTGGGATACGTGACTTCGTACGGCTGTCAATTAGAGGTATGACGACAGGTCCAGTTTGGAGTTTAGCCCGCTTAATAAGTCACTCTGTTAGTCATTAGATATGCAGCTCACTCAGGCATTTAGGGAACCTGTTAGTTTACTGGTTTTAGGTGGAAAGTGACGGCCTGAGCTTCCTTTGAATATCACTGGGATATGCAGAAAAGATACTTTTGACTACAGGAAGAGTCATTTTGTCTTACTGATATTAAGCAGCAATTTAAGGGAGGGGGAAAAGAAGCATTTCTGATTTGCCATCGTCTTGTTTCCCTATCTTTGTTTGGATTCAGTGAATGCAGCAGAACAGCTGCAGTGTTATTCCATAGGAAATTGCCTGGTTCTCTGCCACTGCGTTGTTGGATATAAGCGGAATATAAATGTCTTTAGTACTACCCGCCATAACTATTAATGAATATTTGTTTTGCAGTCTTATCTGCAGACATTTGCCTCCTATTTTTTTCAAAATAGGAAAACCTTAGTAAACATATTTGCTCAGGTTGCGTGTCATATATTCTGAATGAATTCAGACCTGAACTGAATTCACTCACTCAGTAATCGTTAACTAGAGTATAGAGACTAAAATATGCCTTAAACTTACACTGGGGCTCACTTAAAGTCATAGGGAAATTATATTTAAATGTGAAACCATTCTGGCTTAAACATGTATATAAATGTGCTCTTTATCAGACGACATTGTTGCAATATTTGGAAAATTTCTCTTTCTAAAAAAATCCAGTCATTTAAATCTGTGTTTTTTCCCCGTTATTTTATGCAGGCCAGTTAGTTATACGTCAGCTTGTACACCTAAATTTGGCCAATCATATATCAACGGTCATCTGTCAATCCAATTTTTTTCGGTCATAGCATCTTGATTCATATGCTGCAGCTAATATACGCAACGGTTGAAATAAGATATCAGAATCTTTTACTTTCCCATTGAGTTACGTCCCAGTGTTCACGGGAATGGACGTCTGTGTCTTCAGCAGGCGTAGAGCTAACAGAACTGGCAGCGTTGTGAGGCAAGGGCTCAAACATGTACGGCTGTAAGCCTTCTACACCAAACCAAGCTTCTGCCGCCCTGGCGTCCTCTTCCACAACATCTTCGTACCCACTTTCCTCCTCTAAATAAAAAATGCATGGCGGAGGAGACTCATCCACGACCTCCGACACAAAACTCTCCTCCTCTCGCATGTTTCCTCTGTCCATAGTGTTCCTTGACAGTGTCGTTTCTAAGTCACCAATTTAGTGCTACTTGGTCCCAATGGAATTTCCCATTGGGAACCTACTAGCACTAAGTTGCTAACTGGTTAGCAAGATGCTTTCGATAAACCGGCCACAACCAAACATGCTTGCGAAACTTCCCCCGCAACAATCCCACCCTCTTGATAAACGACCAATCAGATTCACTTTATTCACTCGTGTAAAGTCGGGAACCACTCGGGAGAATTAAGAAAAATGCAACAGTTGGAACAGCCGCTTCTCTACGATTTTAAGAGTAATTCTATTAGAATTATTTAAATAATATATGAACATTTTGCATTTAAGATAAAAAAACAAAATCTTGATTGTCTGTCAATATGCTCTATCCAGCCTCCTCAAGTGAAAACGTTTTTAGTTTGATTTCATAAAAAGTCTTCTTTAAGGAGCCTTTGGCTGTGCTATTATTAATCGAAAAAATAATCAACAGATTAATCGATTTGCAGCCCTAGAGATCATGTTTTGGTTTTTATTATCACATTTTTGCAACACCACAGAGATGTTTAGCAATACATTGCTCTAAAGAGGGTAGTGGGCTGTTGGAGTGGGGGAAAAAAAGCCTAAGTTTTTTCCCCTCAGTCGACACGTCAGGCATTGAAATACACTCATTTTATGAAAGATTCGCAAGTGTTTTTGTCAGTAACCCTATCCGTGTCAGTGTGTATCCATCATCTTGGCTAGGCTGTTTCCCGAAGTGACGACACACTTCATGCTTTGCGGCAATAAAAACCTAAGCCTACAAAAAAGCAGTTTTTCTGTTACAAAACTACTTTATTTTTCGAACACTAGCATCTAAAAATCCTAAGACTCCATTATTAATGGTTATTAACGACAGGAGGGCACTTTCAGTTCAATGTTTCGTGCCATCTTTATGAGCACTAAATTCCTTAGTTGGAAACAAAGACAACATTTAAACAATTAAAACAAACAGTCCTATCGAGCAGCTTATTTAGACCATACTAAGTGGGCTTTATTTGTGTCTGTGCTGTTAAAGCTGAAATGTATAATAATTACAGTGAGTTACAGACAGATATACAATATATTTTACATAAGTACGTTGTTTATTTTGAACTATGAACTCAAACTCTCAATCTTTGTTTTGCCATAGAAATTGCTATTTATAATTACATAAGAGTGGGTCTCACATTTATGTAGGCAGACATCTTTGCACTACGGCAGCTCAGAGCTGACAAACTAGTAGCTGTAGACATCGCCATGACGCTTGAATGTGACTGCAGCAAGTTAGGCCTATATACTGTATCCTACACAGACTTATAAAATGGTATTAATAGAATTTTTGTTGTAAACAAACCAAGTGATCCAGACGTTGTGGAAGTAATATTTTACCAAGACGGCCTCAGTATTGCTGGAAAGGGTAAAGAGGTTCATATTGCTGCTGTCTGACCATTAGATGTCACTGAAAAACAAACACTGTAGCTTTAAAGAGAATGATATGGAATGCTTTTGTTGCCCCACAGTGGGGGAAATTTGGGTGTGTCAGGGGCAAAAACTAGCAGACAAGACATTAAATTTTACATAGCTGCATAATAGGAAGGTAATACAAATGTAAAACAGTTAGGTATAAATTCTAAGAAAAAACACATGGCTTAAAGAGGAACAAAAAAAAAAACCAGAAAACAAAGAATATTGTGTAACTATTAAGAAAAAAATATTTATTTAGCGTAAGAAAAGTGAAAAACAGAGAAAAACAGCAGGTAGTTTTGTAAAAAAAATCCCATTCAAAGCAGGTAAAAAAAACCCCAAAACAGTAGGAATAGTTAGAACAGAGGTGTTCCCCTCACATCTGGTAGACACATGTTCCCAGGATTAGAACAGTGCAATAAAGTTCCCGATCAGATCAAGAACCAGCGCTACTAGTAGCATGTTTGTAAACACTTATTAGGCCTGCTGAGAGCAGCGACGATTATAGAGTCTAACAGCAGCTGGAAGGAAGGATCTGAGGAAGCGCCTTTTCCAGCTCTGTAACAGCTTCACCGACGGTGTGGGAAACGTCTGTTTATTTAATTATCCTCTTGTCTTCCACTACCTGCACTGTTTCCAGGGATGTTTCCCAATGATAACTCCATCATTTACAGATATTAATACAAATTTCTTTAAAAGATGCTAATCCACTATAGATTGAATTCTAATCTAGTCTTCCATCAGCTTGAACCTAATTGGAGCAAATGAAAAATCTAATCTGGAAAAAAATCCTCCAGATTAGGATTAGTTTTTTTGAGTTGTTGTTGTTCAGCAGTTAACTTTCTGGTTCATTTTGTGGCTTTTGTTTTATTGCAGGACTATTTACAACATTGAAAGAGATTTACTCTGAACCCCGTCTTTTCTAAAACTCCCAACAAACAATGAAAAACGAACCCATATGTGGGAAGGTCGCGCTGTTTAGCGCCGCATAAATACACGCGTGAAAGTATGTGGATCTGTGGAAATACCCGAGTGGGAAAGTTGTACCGGTTTACCGTCATCCAGCGCCGTAAGCTGTCACTCGCATGTGTGTGGAGGCCATTTTTTCATGTGGATCTGTGTCTGCGGACAGAACGTGGGCATGATGAGCTCCTTTGATTGTCGTGTTGAACCCCCATAAAGCTGTCAGCTCACTTTCATATGTGGCTTTATGACGAACTCTCTGATTCCAGACGGGGGGACATATTTTCTGTGGGACATGAGGGAATATGAGGAGCTTGATTGGAGAGTCTTGTTTGCATATTTTTGGTTTCGCAGCATTTTTCTACTGCTTTATATTTGGGAAATATTTTCAACACTGAAATGTTTTTGTGTGAAGCATTTTTTTTGTGCTGCTGCTTTGATCAGAATTGAATTAAGATCACCATGCAAGTGCTAATATCTCCAGGCTGCTTTATAAATGTATTAATGCTCTTAATTAACAACTTGAGATGTTTTTGATTGCCTAATAACCCTCTTAGCAGCAGTAATGCAGAGACTTAAAGGTACAAACTTATGTTTACAATCTGCAGTGCTTTTCTTTCTTAATTTAGGCAGAATGAAAACCTTCTCTCTGTTTGTTTTTCTCCATCAGCCTGCCTTCACTTACTGACTTTTAATTAGTAGAACTGATTTGGTAGAAAACCCTCTAGTAGGTTACATTTATCCCAGATGTGATGAAAAGAGATCAATGCCAGAGAGAAAAAGGGTGTCCTGATATCTTGGTGAAGCGTTTCAGTGGTATTTTGCATGGTTACACCTTGTATACGGGTCTGCTTTCGGCAGTAGATGTGTCATCCTGAAGTTATTGCCTGAGTTGTTTAGCTGACACTTATTCGGATCATTCTGACAGAGCATTTCCTTTGAAGTGTTGAAATCCCTAACGTCTCATCAAGCCCGCAGGAATCCAGGGGTTTAGGGCAGGATAAACGGCTTAAACGAGCTAGCCTTTGTCCGAACGTACTGTTGAAAAACAGTGGCCGCAGGATTAAAAAGTATCCTTGGTGATTGAGATCAACCTGTTGATGCTGGTGAATAAAAGAGAATTGGAAAGGGGGGTTTTGGCTGTTTGTGGCACAATGTAACATTTAGGCATTGAGCTACTAAGATCTTAAATGAGGAGCAATAAATTGATCGTGAACCCATGTAATTGCACATGTAATTAGTGGCTGTGTTCAAGGTTTTTCTGATAAAATGGCATGTCGTGTTGCCTATAGGTTAAAAGGTAGTGGGGATTACTCTATTCAAATAAAGATTCGGTGTGCTGTCACCTGAGTTTGGGAGAGCAAAGTTAATTTATTTTTTTGCCTTCCAAATGCAGCCTTAAGGGCAGATTAGAGTTCTGCAACCGCACACATCAAATGTCGCTTGGGTTTGGACGCGGACCAGTTTTGCTGGTATGCTTCTGCACCGTTGCTCTGGAATTTCTAGGGACGCACAGCGGTTTCCCACCAAAGCGCAAGAACTAAAATTAATTATCCGTCCACATCCTTTCACAAGGCAAAACTTGTCTTTCATTTTCTTTAACTGGTAAACATAATTTCTAATGCATAACCTAAAAATGAAGAGGAGAAATAAGCAGCTTATAGTCATCCTTTTACAGCAGCGCACCTGTGTGAAGAGCAGCCAAGATAGCGACATACCACTGAATAACATGGAGCCATTTCCTCTCCTTTGGAAAGAAAACCCACCTTCATTTCATCAGGGCTGCAGTTCATTATATAAATGATTCAGTTAGTAGATCAGTTTTGTGTTTGCTATTGCATTTGCAAGTACTTTTACACAGGCAAGTCCTAAATAGATCAGGCCCTTACTTTCTTTCTCTGCTTTAAATGGTTTCTTTCTTAATGTTCAGATTCACCCAGAGGATTTTTTTTTCCAAGAAGAATGCTTTGACATGAGGTTGCGGGTATGCCTCCAAATTTTCTGACCTGATGTTGTAAACAACTGTGATTGTCAGTGAGTTTTTCTTTCCTTCTGCATTCCTGGAAAGGTAGCCTCCAGTAGCAATCTGCCATAGTGGGAGGGGGATAGATGAGGACGTCTTCAGATAGAGATACTATTGTCCCTACTGTGTGTTTGTGTGTGTTTCCATGTCTCCTGCATTTGGAACCATTTACCTAATCAAAAACACATGTGGGTACAGTACAGGGCACAGTGGTGATAGAAAAAAAGCTTTCTGCTGCATTTTGCGTTTGTTATAAGATAGATAAAAAAATAAGTTTTCAGTTTATAACGTGAAGAAATGTTTTTGTAAAAATACCCTAAATCCATACATTGCAGAAAATGTAACATTGTTAGCTTTGTAGTAAATGTCTGAACTACGAAACAAAAAAACAAAGAAATATAAACACTTATTACACAGTTACCAACAGGTTTGACATAGGGTAGTAGTTTCATTTCTAAATGTAGAAATGCTGAGAAAATTGGGCTTTTAGCTTTATATCTCTGTTTACTCTGATAGGGTTAGATTTTGGTAAACAATTAAATTGTTGTGAATAGAGCAAAATGAAGAAGTTTATGACTGGAATTAGCAAATTTTCAGGACTCTCTATTAGAGTATATATGCACGTGTTCCCAGATTCATTAGCGCGATCAGTGGCCATCCCTTGCGATCACGCGAAGCTTGTGTATTGCCCCTCTCTCCCTTTGCTGTTAAACGTACATTTTTTTTGAGTTCATGAATTTTTCTGTTTTGTTTGAATGTAGCTTTGTTCAACATTCATTAACAATTTGTGATTTTTATCATGTAAATGGAAGGAAAAAAAAACGTCTAAGATCCCCCACAAAAAAAATCATCAGCAAATATCTGTGATTGGTTAAACAGATTTCATAATAATTTATATCAGATTAAAAAACCCTGATTCCTACTCTGTATGAACACATTGAAATCTAAGAATCCATCATTTTTCAGATCAGTGAATGTAATAAATGCTGCCAGGTTGCTAAGGCAACACACATGAATAATAAATAACACAGTCAGATAAACACAAAACAAATGAACATTTAAAACAAAAAAGTCGCCATCAGAGCTAGCGGTCCTTCACCTATGGATATGCAGAGAGAGGGCTGCTGCAGACGGGCTGCCGTTAGCCCTTGCTGCCGTTAGCCTTGGAGCTCCACTGGTTGCCGCAGTCTTCTCAATTTCTGAATTATTTTTTTTTAATTATGCTTTAAATCTTTAAATCGGTAAATGTACCATATAGTGACGCTTCAAAGTATAATATTCTCGCCTCAAATTATCTTAGAACCTATTTTTTATTAAACAACGGCAACAGAAAAGAGAACTTTTAACTTAATACCCTGAGTTCTGTGAACACTGCATCGGAAGCTACAGCAGCTTCCAGCATTACTACCCTTGTGAAGTGGAACAGTACTAGTGCTGAGGCTGATGATGTTTCACAAGTACACGAGCACACGAGAATGCACAAGTGTACATATTGAGAAACTCCTGTCTGGCGATGTGGCAATAAGAATAATTGTCTTGATGCCAAAAAGAGCCCAACAGATTTTGCTTTCACAAGTGGAGCAGTACGGCTATTGTCATAGTGTAAATAGCTTTACTATAATTCATGCAGGGAGTATTACAGATTTTAAGGACACTGCAATGTAAGTAGAACAGGAAAGGAAAAACAGAAAAAAAGGAGAAAAGATGAAAGAAAGAGGAGATAAAAGGGAGATAATGATAAAACATTTTCACTTCTGCTTCATCACCTGCAAAGAGATGTTAAAAGAACAGCACAACCAATGGATATAGTATAAGAGATACAATAAAGTAACACCTTGATACTATTGCTGAAGTATAAGAATGATTATTTTAATCCATTTTATTATTATATTATAATTTTATTAGAATTGTTGTATTATTATTTGTTATTTTTTTAAGGGAAATGATTTTCAGGACATCTCCAGACATATCTTTGGTTTACATAACATGTGAGATGGCAAGAGAGAGCAACACTTTTGGCAGATACCAGGAAGGATAGAAATGTTTCCATTAAACAATCTATGCTAGTTTAAAACAAATGTTATTGTTTCGAGCGTTTAGCCTCAAAAACCAAGAATCACTAATTAGCCACAAAATTCAAGTTGGTGCATCTCTAGTGGAAATCTATCCCGTACATGAATACAGAATCAGAAGTATGGGTGAAAGATCAACTTCTTCAGGGCATGCGAAGTAAGCACAGCGCTAGTAGGGAAGTGGCTGCCCCTCTTCTGGGGAGTGATGGCCTAGTGGTTAGGGCGTTGCGCTTGGAATCCATAGGTTCTGAGTTCGAGGCCCCACTCCCGCAGACTGCCACTCTAGCTCTGTGAGCAAAGAACCCCACAAGGCGCCGCACAATCCCCAAGGGGATGGGTTAAATGCAGAGTTCATTTCGTTGCTCTGTTCTTGTGACAGTGCAATGACAATAAAGAAAAAAAAATCTGGAAAACAGTCGGATTGTTGAAATTCTCAATATTTAATATAATAAAGTTCATACATTGAATGAAATAAATAAAACAAGTCGGAACTAAAGTATACAAAAAAAAAACTGAAACATGGTATCAAAATGAAGTAATTTAAATGATTCAGAATCATGAAATAAAACCAGGAAAAAGAACTGATAAAGGCGTAAAGAAATGAGCTAATACTGTTTTCAGAAAAAAAATGGTTTTCATATATATTTCTGCTGCTGCTGGAAGGAGGCAGGAGGTGAAGTAGAAAACATTTGCGTGTGTGCGGTTGTGTATGTGCTACGCTTGGGTTGGAATGCATGTATCTCTGATCTGCAGAGCCTTCAGTTGCTTCTTCTTTGCTGCTTTTGGAGCGTCACACTCACACAAACACATACTTGCTCTGAATATGACCCACCCTAAGCCTGGCTTTTCCATTCAAACCCCAATTCCTAAACTAACACGAACCCACAAACTAACACAGCTCCTGACTCACAGGAAGTAAAGATGAGTTTAGATGACTCAATTTTGGCTTTCTTATATTTTTTCTGATGGTGTTCATCAAAAAAGTCATCATTAGGAATTAAATGTTGTTAACAGGATGAAGAACCTACAGAAAGATTGAGCATCTTGTATACGAGTTTAACGAAGGGCCAAAATGTCGTGACCCAGGGCTGCTGCAGTTGTTTTTGTTTTACTTATACCTACTGGCTTTTAGAAAACACTCCTTTCTTTGCCCTCCAACGGAGGCATCACACTGACACGCACACACAGGGATTGCATCTTAGTGGGAAAAAAAAACAAAGAGCTCAGCAACCTCCTTTGTTTTTGTGTTCTGATTTGGGACTGCAACCGTTTTTTAAAATAGGAATGGTTAAATCACCGAAGCTGTCACAATAAATCCCTCATCCCTAAATGAACAAGTAGGGATTGCCTCCCCCTGGGTTTCACCAGAAATACTTTTAACACAAATAAAAAGAACAACAACAAAAAAAACAAAAACAGCTGGGACTAAAAATTATTGTTTAGGGCAGTATTTCCTAAAATTTTTGTGTGGGGGTCATTGGAAGTATGAAGTATCTGCATGGAAATGGCTGAAGCATAAACCTAAAACTGCCTGAAGCATGGGTCCGAAAAATCAACGCTCAAATGGCATTAAAATTTTGATTTGGTGAGTTAATGCCAGAGCACCATTCGTACTAAAGGAGAGTAAATGTTTCAACCAAAAATAAAAGCTGAAAGAACATGAACAAAGTTGCATTTTAGTCATGTTCTTTCAGCTTTTATTTTGGTAAGTCTCCCCTCTGTCCCTTTGTTCCTGTTTGTTCCTCACACGCCAATAGACACACTGGCGTGTGAGGAACATAAAGCACATACATAGCTGCTGTAATAGGTGCTGTACTACTTATGTAACACCTGTTAGTGGTACTCTAATGCTGCTACACAGGTAAAGAAGGAAGGAAATGTAAGCATGGCCAGTTAGCAGAGTTTGATATTTTCCTAATACTCGTGATAAAACAGAACAGCTTTGCTGTAACACGTCCCTGGTATGTGCTGATGTCTGCCACAGATAAATTCACCCCAAATCCATGGGTCATATTGCCTTTAATGGTGTTTTCTAATGTTGTAGTTGACTACCACTAGAAAATTAGGCAATGCAAAATACGAGGAGCACCTTTAGAAGCTTCCGTTTACATGTATTTGCTTAATTTAACTTAAATTTTAAGCAAGTACCAGTGAAAAAAAACAATTGTCTTCTTTCCAAAACTTCCACACCAAAGAGTGTTGTTTCCAGCTCAACCTAACATCACTTAGGTTTTTATGTTACTTGTTTAGTTTCCCATAGTTATTCTTTTTACTCTGTTCATTGTTACCAGCATTCTTTAAAAGCAGCATTGCTTTAACAAGGACGATAGATTACCAAAAAATTAACAAAATATTTGTTTTTTAAGATCATTTAAATACATATACACCAACCATGCCTCTTGTATCAGATACAAATACACCAAGCAAAGTGGCAAATCTCAAACTGCCTAGTTTTTTTATCTAATTTGATCAGTTTTGACTTGATCCTGGTTTTAGCTTCTCTTCCTCCTCCGTTCAGCGGCTGCAATGCAGCTGTTTTATTCAGCCCCTTCTCCCCTCAGACATTAGAAGATGTTTCCATGCTTTTATGGCAGATTAAGGAGGTCTTTTACAGACATGATTGGTGTTCAGTTCAATGCATCTGTGTTTACATTTATAGTTTATTGTAATTTAGTTTTACCACAACCCAAAGTAAAAGCTGTACCACACAGGGAAAACACATTCCTCTGCACAGCGTGGGCCAGTCGCGGCTAACCCAACCAGGAAATAAAAGCTGTGGTTTGAACTGACACAACAGACTTTTTGTTGATTTGGTGCTGTCATATTGCCATCCCTCCTTTCTGTATGTGCTTTATGTACTCTGATGGAAGTATCCTCAAAGGTATATGCCTCAGGCAAGGTCTAATGGGAATCTATGAATCAGAACTTCCCTCATTTTCTGTTTCTGGTCAAATTGAGACCTTTGGATGTTCTTAGTTGCAGAATGTTTTTGAGACTTGAATTGGATTTTGTTTGTCATCCATCTGTTTTGCAGTAGATCTTTTTGTAATTTTCTAAATCCATCTGTTTTCGATGTAGGTGGGTTTAAAATCTAAATGTTGGAAGATTTGATTCACATTACAGACAACTGTCCTGCATTAACAATTAAATTGGTTTAGGTAACAAATAATCTGGCTTCTGTTTAGGTTACTTTACTGTTGGAGGGAGGTAGATTTAAAGATGCACTTAAGTCCAGAATATATATATTTTTTTACCTATGGTAATAGATATGTGGAAAAATTGGAGAAAATTATCTAAATCAGAAAATATATAAATAAATTGATGAATTGGATTAGACTAAACTTAGGCCCCGTCCACACGAAGTCAAAACGAACACGAAACGCTAATATTTTCCAGAACGTTTGTCGTAAAGACGGAGTCGTAAAATAAATGTGATCGTCCACACGAATGCATGAAAACGCTGCAAAATGTATGCCAGGC
>NW_015150794.1:768514-772459 GCF_000732505.1 Cyprinodon variegatus
AAGAGCATTAAAAAGCATTAAATTACAGTTATTCATTCCTGCATAAACCCTGTTCTACTTCAAAGAGCAATAAATCCTCAGATTAACCTTTCTTTTGATAAAACGAAAAGTTACGCTATTTTAGCCCTCCCCTCTGTAGGGTAAAAGGTAGTACCTGCAGTAAAATATTCCAATTACGATAGTTAAACAGGTACAGTTGGTTTGTGTCCATGTCAAAGCCTTTTGATTTACCCTTGAACTGGGAAATTGAAGTGACGTAATTGTATTTCAGTTTCCTCCTTGTTGGCGTTTGTATTCTCTGCTGTTCTTATACGTCCACTGTGGCTACTGTGGAGGACAAAAAAACGCCGCTCTATGTGATATTCTGACATCCGTATACAAAAGGAACACACCCTAAAGAAGAAGTTAATCTTTCACCCTTACTGAAATGCTGTGTGTGTGTTTGGGGAGGGGTTAAAGGGGTATGCTGTCATGCAGATCTTTTTTTAAGACACTGATGGATCAATCCTGCTCCCAACAGGCCGCCGACCTTTTAACCCCTGCTGTTGTCAGCGTTGATCACCGGATCTAATGGCTTCCATAACCCACCAGAAACGCACAGCCAGAGGCAGCTCAGCCTAAAGAGCACCCCACAACGTCCCAAACGCTCTCCGCTGCTAGATTCAGATCTACGGCTGAAAAACAGGGGCTGGGGGCTCCGCACAGAACCGCTTTTGTTTATTTGGAAATATTTTTAGCTATAAAAACTTCCCAGAGAGATATTGGGAAAATTATAGCAGAGATTTTTTTATATCTATTTTGAAAAATTTCTCCTTATAATCAGCTAGTCTTCCTTTAGTACTATGTAATCCAAACTTTCCTGTTTGAATTTTCTGTTGTGTTTTTTCCCCTCCGTTAGCTATCCAAGTAATTTGAGGATAGCTGTAAGTTCTAGTCTGATGACTTATTAAAATCAGTCCCTGTAGAGCAACTGCATGGCTCTGTTTTAGTATAGTTTACATGTTTTATTAGGTATTTTGTCTCAGCTGAAGTTTCTGCAGGTCTCAAGATATTTGTAGAATAACATGCAAGGTTACAACATTTGTGGGTTCCGTTTATTTTCCACTGTTATCTCACTCCTGTGGTCTGGATTCAATTTTACACCCGGCGTCCACGGCTGCAAAAAGCCACGGTCTACCACAGGATGCTTTCTATGAAATGGTTCGCGTGTTTTGGGCGTGTTTTGGCACAAACTCACAAAAGATCAAATCAATCTGGTATTTGCATTTTACTGATATCCTATATCAGCCATCTTGATGTATAATAATTACTCTTGACAATATCTTGAGTCCGGGTGAGTCATTTAACCCTTCATAGGGCACTCAGTGAAATACTTTGAAAATCAACGTTTCAAGTCAATAGTGTTATTAGAATCCAGGACTAGACCTTATTACCTTTGTAACATTAAAAAAATATGGATATTTTGATGGCAAAAAGGAATGTCAATGTAATAACAATAACTTCCCGAATATATTAAGAAAAATAACAAAAGTGCTTCTATAAGAAATTAATGAAAAACACTGAGTGAAAGAAACACCTTTTTTTTGTTCCACCTTACCTTTGGGGGCTTTATTGTTGTTCTTTGCCTTTCCTTTTTTTGTTTTTTAATTTTAATTTTATTTTTTACTTGTGCTTTTTACTTTTTTTTTTTAGTTTTTTCCTTTTTTTTTTACTTTTTTAGGTTTTTTTTCACTTTATTTTACCTTACCGTTCTTTTTTTTGGCTTTTGGGTGGAAGCCGGAGTACCCCGAGAGAACCCATGCATGCACATGGTGAAAATGCAAACTCCATGCAGAAAGACTGGGTAATCGAACCCGGAACCTTCTTGCTGCAAGGCAGCACTGCTACCCTCTGCACAACTGAGCATTTACATTTTTACCTTTTTTTCTTAACTTGAAAACATTTGTTTTTTAGACTTAATTTACATTAGGAAATATATCATTCAAGGGCTCATCTAATTGGTCAAATGCCGAAATAAGGTGAACATCCATGTAGCAGCATCTTTATTGAATGGCTGGATATAGATCTTGTGCTTCTAGACCTCACTGAGGGATGAAGGGGTATGCTAGTAATCCAAAAACGCTAACTTACCCTGTAAAGGGTTTAACTTTATACCTTTTAAAGAATTGGGCCTTTGGTAGTTAAAACTCTCTTTTGAAAGTAGTTTTATGAAACGCTTACATTCTTAGCAAATAGTGACTTTTCTAAACACCCAAGAAAATCCTGTATTTTTGTTTAAAACAAAGCTTTTGTTTATGACGATAACGAGATGATGGCAAAATTAAGGTGGATTTAGATGATTAAAAAATGACAAGACGTGTGTGAATGTCTACAGGAAGAGTAGACATTTGCCCGTCTCTTCCCCATCTGTACCGGTAGAACAATCGAACCATCAGCTCATTTGCCATACGCAACAGGAATACATCCAGGTTGGTTCAGTATATCGTTCAGCCAGATTCCTTCTTTCTGTCTGTGGCTGTCGTTTAGATGTTCCGATAAAGGTCAGATGTCACAGTTTGCCTGTCAGGCTTGAGTGCGATAAGAAGAAGACATGGCTGTGGGTGTGTGTCTGTGTGTGGAAGGGGGTTGCAGCGGTGGATTATGGGAGTTGAGAGGTACGGTTTGCTGTGATGAATGGGATCTATATAACAGGTTAGCGTTTCATCAGGGTCAGGGGTTAGTGTGGTGCTGCTGTGCGTCCCTCCAGAGCTCTGCTGCTGATGGAGCTTTGATGTGGCCCACAGCTACAGAGACGGTAACGAGGGGCTTATTTTAACAGATTAGGTTCGACTCTGATGGCATTAGTGGAGCTTAAGGCGGTAAGAACATCTTTGGTGTAAAGCTGTGGGCTTTCAGCACTGGATTTTTCCTAAGATCGCTTGTCAATCAAACTAGATAGGCGACCCACGACTTCAAAATCGTTTCTAAACCCATTTTCTTTATGTTTTTTTAAAACACTTTTGATATATGTAAAATGTGTTGACTTTATTTCCTCATTACTTAGTTTATTTTAATACATGTATAAGATTCTTAAGTGTTGGTGAGAAACTGGTGAGAATCTGTCCTTTAATAAGCTCCATGCTTCAGCTGTTTATTTTGCAGCCGTTCTTGTGAACATTAATGTATCCACGGACTCCGTCTGTGTGTTTTTAAAGACACAAAGTTAGGGCGACATCTTATTTAGAAATTATAATATTTAGTCTCATCTCTTCAGCACAGCTTATCAAAATATACAGACGAAGAAACCCACCAGAGAGTGACTCCAGCACATTTTTGACCGTCTCCAGACTGGTTTCTGCATTGAAAACAAACACAAGAAGCTGCTGCAGTTCACATGTATGTTAGGTTAGCGTGGCTGTGGAGGAATGTCCACAGGACACATCTGCTGGTAGCTTTAGGGGCTTACAGCAAAGATCCAAATATACGCCATCCCTATTCACAATTATTTAAAGTTTACAATCGAAACTCAAGTAAGGATATAAAGGTCTGTTTTTTTGTTCTTTACTTAAAACAAAGTATTACTCCCTAACTTTCCTTATTTGTTTAAATGAAGATCAAAAACCTACAATAAAGATATTAAATCCAAATAAAGCAAATTAATTGTATAGGATTGAGATCTAACTTAACTTGGGCTGAAAAAATTAATCGGATTAATCGATAATTGAAATAGTCGACAAGTAATTTAGTAATTGATTAATCTTTAAATGGAGTATAAAGACTCCAGTGGGCTTTGTTTGAAATTTTGTCTTCTGGTTATCTGGTGACCTTCTTTTTTAAATCATTTATAGAGCATTTAATCATATGAATATATATATATATATAATATATATGTAACCATAGAAGATGTAGTGAAATATTAAATTTTTGCACATTTATTTAAAAAATAGAAATGAAGTTTGGCTAGAG
>NW_015150794.1:773161-778496 GCF_000732505.1 Cyprinodon variegatus
TAGCGCCACTCCTTGCCATCCGCCATCTTTTCATGTTAAAAAAATGACTGCACCCATAATGCACTGCACAGCATTGAATGTAGACACTCATCTTAGCTCTTCTACAGCCATAAGTCCTGTTGCTAAAACTCATAAAGCTGAATATCATGATGGAAACTGTGCAATCTTTAAGTCAGGCTTTCCTGATGCATTAACGTCCTGCTGCTCACGTGTCTGAGCAGCGGGATGGGAGTGATAGATAAAACAATGAAGCATTACTCCTCTGCCTGAAAGAAAACAAATCTGTGAGATAAAACTTTGCAGTCAAGTGATTAAGCATTTGTTCACATGCTGGTGTTCCTCCATGTGACCGCGCTCATAGGATCTTTCTGTGGTTTCCAGTCTGCCTGTAGAAGTTCAGAAACTGTTTCATTTTTTCCAGTCTGTTCTTCTTTAGCTTATTATGCTTTTCTTCATGTTTTCACCCTTTTTCCCCATTTCCCTCCTCCGTCACCCCGCCATTGAATTCGATCCTACTGTGTCGCTGACCCGAGGTCTTCGCTCTCCTACGAGGGCCCGTTGCTGAAACCTCATCCCCAAAGGGGGGGCTTATACATCTTGCTCATCATTGTCTCGTTTGCTCCCTTTGGCGTTTCCATGAAAAGGGGCGTTTAGGGACAGTTGCAACACCGGGGATCAATGAAGCTCAACTTCAGCGTACATGCAGAGCTGAGCGCTGGTGCTTTGGTTTGCGAGCGTGGGAGATTTCTTCTTTCTTTTTCTCTTTTTCTTTTTTTTTTCCATCTCGACGGCTCCCCTCCTCCCGCCCTGATAAAGAGGGCCTTGTGTGAGCGTGGGTGTGAGGAAGGGAGGAGAACCTCACATGGCTCAGACTGGAGGGCAGAGGTTGAGGAAGGGTGTGTGTGTTTTTTTTCTGTAGACTTTTATAAGAAAGAGGAGCTTGTTTTTCCATACATGCAGGACATGAGGAACGTAATGCTATAGGTGTAAGGAAAAAAGCTCTTAGAAATGTTCAGTGCATTTTTTTTTTGTACATGAGTAACTTAAGCTGAGGATCAGGACCTAAGGATGTGTTCCTTAATAAAGTGAAATGAACTGAAGTGAATAAATATCTTACTATGTGGGGATTTCTCCCTATTTTTACTGGAGAGGCTCAGAAAGATATGCTGGTCGCTGGAATCACTCAGTTTGCAGCCTAGAATAATTGAAATAATTGCTAACATATTTGATTACCAAAAGCTAGCTTACAGGGTCCTCAACAGGAGTTTTTCTATAAACATTTTGGGACATTTAGGTGGGGGGCTGAATGATGTCATCACATAATCTGCATATTGTAGGTAAATCAACATTGGGACAACAGGAAGTGATTAAAAATTAAAAATACCCCAAATATGTTTAAAACTCAAGATGGGCTTTATGAAATAACTTCTACTATTCAATAAAGTTATTTTACCCTGAACTAAAACTACATAAGTCAATAATATGTTATCCACTTCACCTTAAAGACAATTAACAGAAGCACACAGTGGATGAGGTTCTGTTTTAGTGTGATGGCTTCAAAGAAAAAATATACACGAAATATTAGATCTATTAAATGATAATATATTCAATTATTGAATATTAAATTTTAGATCTACTACATTAGGTTTTGGTTTGAAAAAAACAAACACAATTTTTTGGTTAGTGATATTTTTAATATCAAGTCTGAGCAATAAAAGCTGAACTGACTTCTTCAGCTTTTCCTTTGGGTATGAGAGGAATCCATTCAGGTCAAATTATTGTGATAGTATGAGCAGAAATAGACGACATGGCCCTTTAAATTGATTTAAAGGACCTATGTCACGCTTTTTAAGTCTTCCAAAATCAGAAGTCAGCTGTAGAAAAATATATGATGATATGTTGGCACTGTAGTGCATTCATTTTTTATTTAACATGAGCTGTTTTCTTCCAGCCTAGAAGTAATTACTTAATCACTGTTTGGTGCAACACGGGGATGGCCGCTCGCTTACCAGGACAGGGAGGGTCTGCTGAATATCTGATTACTCAGACATTAAAAATGAAAACAAATTTGATTTTGCATTAATTAGGCTCTATGAAAACAACAAACATGGACCGAATTTTACTGTTATATTGCCACTATTAAAGACCATTTTATGCCAGTCATTATGTCTGTTTCAAAATGAGTTAAAAACCAAGTGGTGCTTGGTTTTTAACTCAGTGCTACCCACTGCGCTACAGATTTACTCCGAACACAGATGAATAATATCCTTGTCACTAAGGAAGGGTAGAAAGTTTTTTTTTTTTTTTGAGAGGTTATTAAAGAGAAATCAGTTATAATCAACAAAGCTTAATGAAAACAATTATAGACTATAATCAGAGCAATATTGGATATTGTTCTTGAAAAAAGCTTCTGTTTGATGCAGTTTCTGTCACATGGAAAATGGAATACGTTACATTTCTTGAAATGTATCTGTGTTTTCCCCTTCAGTTGTTAAGACAGTTTGTCTATCAAATAAGATAATTAATTTTTTTCATAAAAAAAACAACTCCATTATTTTTATTTCAAGTAAATAATACCTATCTTATTTTAAAGGCAATATACTCACGCTTTTGGCAGACCATCTTATTTAACTGCTCAAGTTAGGAGAAATTACATTTATTCTAGGAAACGTTTACTTATTTTTAGCTCGTTTATTGCAGTGCACCTGTACCTGCTTGCTAAGGTCAGTGAATAGGTTGACTGCAGACGCCCACATGCAGCCCAGATTTTGGTGTCTGCGTTGCTCTCCTGCTGGAGGTTGACCTCAAACACACAGCAGACGGAGGAAACTACAGCCAGATCATGAGAAGAAGAAAACAAACATCGAAGCATGTTTTAAAGTCATAGAAAATTCATATACAAATGTCAAATTATTCTGGCTTAAACATGTATATAAATGTACTCTTTATCAATGTACTCTTTATTCCAAAATTCAGGAAAACGTCAGCTTGTACATCTAAATTCGGCCAATCATAAACCAAGGTCATCTGTCAATCAAATTTTTTGGTCATAGCATCTTGATTCATATGTCGCAGCTAATATACGCAACGGTTGACATCAGAAATAAGACTAATTTCCATTCCCAGTAAGTTCCATCCCAGTGTTCACGGGGATGGATGTCTGTGTCTTCGGCAGGCGTAGAGCTAACAGAACTGGCAGCGTTGCGAGGCAAGGGCTCAAACATGTACGGCTGTAAGCCTTCTACACCAAACCAAGCTTCTGCCGCCCTGGCGTCCTCTTCCACAACAACTTGTTCCCAACTTTCCTCCTCTAAATAAAAAATGTATGACGAGGAGACTTATCCACGACCTCCGACACTAAACTCTCCTCCTCTTGCATGTTTCCTCTGTTCATAGCGTTCCTTGACAGTGTCGTTTCTAAGTCACCAATTTAGTGCTACTTGGTCCCAATGGAATTTCCCATTGGGACCCTACTAGCACTAAGTTGCTAACTGGTTAGCAAGATGCTTCCGATAAACCGGCCATAACCAAACTTGCTTGCAAACCTTCCGCCACAAAAATCACACCCTCTTTTTTTAAACAACCAATCACATTTACTTTATTCACTCGTGTAATGTTTTGCACCACTCGGGAGAATCTGATGAATGCAATAGATTTATGTATTGACAATGAAATTGCCTAATTGGCAAAAAACAACTATAAATACAATATTTCAGATCAAAATTATCTCTACACCAATGTCACCACTGCTTCTGGGTCACTACCAAAACAAAAGTTAAAGAAAAAATAGATAACAATCCAGTTTTTTGTTTTCTGATTTGGGATTTCGAAATGAAACACCAAAAAATTGGCTGTTTTACTTTGTTTTTATTTTAGATTTCCCATTACGAAACCAAATTCGAATGTCCAACACAACCAGACTGTTAATACTGGTGACATTAACTGTGGCCAGTATCCAAGCTGCCACACTGCTGTGAAAGCTTCAACTTTCCCCATTGAACTTCTAACTTAAAGTTGTTTTATTTACTTATTTCTTATTGGAATTTGGTAAAGCTGATATCAAAATACAAAGTAAACCTGACAATATTCTGGTGAGGTTATTCTTTCTTTTTAGTCATTGACTTCTCCTTTTGTTTAAAAACAAGAAAGAGCACATTGTCACCCTCTGGGGGGCTGATAGGGAAATATTTAAATCTGCTAGTAGCACACATCTACACAATGTTATGAATCAGAGGATGTTCATATAAGTTAGGTCTAAGCAGCTTATGAAAACCACGAAGAGAGGAATGCCATACCTTTGTTGCACATTTTCGCCAGTAGTTGCTCTTCTTGCCTGTCCTATTATGAACTGCTACTAGTGGGAAGTATTCTAGGGAACGCTTGTTGTAGTATTTTTGTCTGTCACTCTGGAAATGTTCCTTTTATCTAAAAAATACTCCCTTACAAACAAATTGAAAGTGTTCTCAACTTTGCAAAATAAAGGTCTGGAATAAAGATACAGCACCAAGTCGATGAGCAGACATCCAGTTTCATGTTAAGAGCCTTAAACAGACTTCATCAGGAAGAGACTTTATTTCAGAAATATTTCAGCTCCTAATCATCATTACTGTAGGACTTGTTATATCCAACCAGCCTAGGTTGGCTGGATAGTTTGGAAACTGTGAATCTTAGGTTTCAGCTTCCATTTGGTTATTTGATATCATTGAACATGTGCTATTAAGGAATCCAACTTCCTGCCATTAACTACCCTGAACCTAAAGTGGAAATACAGGTTAAATTCAGTTGTCAAACCGGAAAATGTAGGAAAAAAAAAAACCTTCAGATCTTTTTAAAGAAGTCTTATCACGTTTCCTACCCATTTTTTTTTCTCCTGGAGACACAGTCGTTATTCATGGGAGCCCAACAGTGGCGGTGTAGACAATAGCAGGAGCACGAGGTTGGTGTGGTCTTTGTCCCCCAGAGGCAGCCAACATCCCCAGGGCTTTTCGGTCTGGCGCTTTGATCGAAGGTCCAACACACCAAGCTAAGTGCCATACGCGGAGTACTCAAAAAGGCTCTCAACAGCGTGCCTGCGGACACAGAAGCACTGCTGCTCTTTAACTGCACCTGAGTTCAGACTGCATAGAAACCCCATCATTCTGGTCCAGCCGCCATGCACTGCAACATTTGGTACATTTTGCTGCCTCTCTTATTCTGATGCCCCTAATTAAATCAGAAGTCTCATAATTAGAGAGTTGATGTTGATAGAAATATAGCTGTTTTTTTTAATAGTGTCCTGTCTGGCCATGTGGCAATAAGAATAATTGTCTTGATGCCAAAAAGAGCTCAACAGATT